>NC_044910.1:28422966-28692966 GCF_001633185.2 Quercus lobata | reverse complement strand
CATGCTTGCACATACACATATGCTTGTACTAGATATGTCATGTACAATGTGCTTCTTGGCATTAATTGTCCATCTTTCTAAAATATAATGTGATGGAAGAAAGTGCACAAGAGATTTCTTCACAAAAACAACTAGGGTATGCCTACAAATAATACCAACAAACTCTAACATATGACATGTACAAATAGCTTTTGTCTCAACAATATCAAGAGACACTTCATAAAATGGACTTTCTCTCCCATGAGCTACCATCTTGTATATCTTCTTCACTCCTTCTTCATGATATTTGGATGTCTTGTATTTTTACTACAAAATAACTCTTGCTGCCTTTGCTTCTAGCTTATAACAAAATTGGCACTGAATTTTTTATCTTTACATCTTGTTCTTTCTCTTTAAGATAACGTGCATTTTAAGTTAGTTCATATTGATATACAAAATCACTTATCGTTGTACTTGAACAAACATAATCTTCAAAAAATTTATTCATGCTTTCATTCCTTTGAGTTGTAGACATCCTGGCACAAAATGAGCTTCGTAAGTAAGCTGGAACCCATCTTTCACGCCGCATATAAAGATTTCTCAACCAATCATTATCCCCTAATCCATATTTCTCCATAATCTTACTCCATTCTAACTCAAACTCTTCAATAGTGATTGTATCATGGATGCAATGGTAAAATTCTTTCTGAAAATGTGGATATTTATTATATACATGGGACAACTATTCTAGAACTTTCTGTAAAAGATGCCACATACACAATCTATGAGTTGCATTTGGCAATACATCTGCAATTGCCTTAGCTATAGCCTTAGCTATATGCCTACAAATAATACCAACAAACTCTAACATATGGCATGTACAAATAGCTTTTGTCTCAACAATATCAAAAGACACTACATAAAATGGACTTTCTCTCCTATGAGCTACCACCTTATATATCTTCTTCACTCCTTCTTCATGATATTTGGATGTCTTGTATTTTTTTACTACAAAATAACTCTTGCTGCCTCTACTTTTAGCTTATAACATGTTTTCAAAATTGGTACTGAATTTTTTGTCTTTACATCTTGTTCTTTCTCTTTAAGATAACGTGCATTTAAAACTAGTTCATATTGATATACAAAATCACTTATCGTTGTACTCAAACAAACATAATCTTCAAAAAATTTATTCATGCTTTCACTCCTTTGAGTTGTAGACATCCTGGCACAAAATGAGCTTCGTAAGTAAGCTAGAACCCATCTTTCACGCCGCATATAAAGATTTCTCAACCAATCATTATCCCCCAATCCATATTCCTCCATAATCTTACTCCATTCTAACTCAAACTCTTCAATAGTGATTGTATCATGGATGCAATGGTAAAATTCTTTCTGAAAATGTGGATATTTATTATATACATGGGACAACTATTCTAGAACTTTCTGTAAAAGATGCCACATACACAATCTATGAGTTGCATTTGGCAATACATCTGCAATTGCCTTAGCTATAGTATTGTCATCATTTGTTATAATTGTAGAAGGAGGATTTCCAGGCATTGCATTAAGCCAAGTCTTCAATAACCATGTATAAGATTTTGTTGTTTCATTGACAAGTAAAGCACGTCCAAACATCACAGATTGATGATGGTGGTTAACTCCAGTGAAAGGAACAAAAGACATCTTATAACGTTTTGTTTGGTATGTAGTGTCAAAGGTAACGACATCTCCAAAATATTGGTATGCCATTCTTGACCTAGCATCTGCCCAAAAGCAATTACCT
The DNA here is from genome assembly GCF_001633185.2 of Quercus lobata. Taxonomy (NCBI): domain Eukaryota; kingdom Viridiplantae; phylum Streptophyta; class Magnoliopsida; order Fagales; family Fagaceae; genus Quercus; species Quercus lobata. Next base: position 28,691,201 of record NC_044910.1, on the reverse strand, counting down.
ATGTACCCATATTCATCAACTTCAATTGCATAAACAAAACTTGGATTTTTACATTAACTCTCAATAAAATATTTGTACATTCCCTGAGCATCTCCATCTTGAAGCAACTTTCTTCTTTTACTACCCAAATAATTTTGAATATCAACTGGAATACATCCAACATTATAATCACCACCAGATTCTTTACTTAACACAGACATTATCTTGCTTGGGGCTATACCTGACTCTTTGAGTGTATCTATAAGATTCTTTTGGGCACTTGTTATCACTCTATGCCCACGAAGCAAACTTATACTCTTAGGGGTAAGAAGCTTATGATTATGACTCTCCACAAACTTACATTCAATCCATGTATCATCAACTTTCTTTAAACCTATCATTACTTTGCATCCCACTCTTATTTCTGCACACTCTGGACCTATTCTTTCATTGTCTTCATTACATTGACGACGGAATCCTTCCTTCGAACAAACATATTCAATTCTAACCCTTATTTTATCTTTATTCTTTCGAGTATGATTTACTCGTATACTAAAACCCTTTCATCTTGCATATGCATTACAATATGCACGAGCAGCCTCTAAGTTTTCAAACACTATATCAAGATGTGGTTCTGAATGCTTATTGCATGCAAAAGGTTGATTTGAATCATCCAATGACAAGTTTACATTATTTTGATCTTCGTTTATTTTTGACTCATCATGTACTAAGTCATCCACCATATCACAAAGTGAGATTGTTTCAGGTTCTTTGTTGTTCGCACTCATATTTTCAATTCAAGTAATTTTATATTTCAATATGACCTATAAAAAAAAAAAAAGAGAAGAAAAATTCATAAGCAATAATTAAGTATAAATTTAAAATTTGTGCTATTACAATACTAAACTTGCCCAATTTGGCAAACTTGTTCTATTACAAAATTAAAATTTAATTAGAAAATTTTACGCTAATATTACAATTATCATTAACAGTAGGAGAAAATTGACATTAGTACATATAGCTCCAAGTACATAAAAAAACAATCAAATAGCTCCAAGTACATTGGTACATTGGTACATATAGCTCCACTCAATAAACTTTATTACATAAAATAGCTCCGAGTACATTCTTATTTGAACTTTGGTATATATAGAGAGCAAATTGACATTACAAGTAGGACAAAATTGACATTACAAGTAGGAGTAAATTATATTTGAAACTAAAAATATTTTAATAGCTATCAAATAAATGATATCAGCTGTGTCCCAGAGGCTAAATTTGACAGCGGAGAATTCAATAACCACAGTAAGTAAACTTGTCGGAAAGGCACCTATAAGAAGAAAAAAGTTTCTATGTAACAGTAAGCCCCTTTATTTTAGAAAATAACTTTACCTTTACAATATCAGAAAATACCAAGAATCTGAGACAACTATTAGTCTATTATAAAATAAAATTAGATCTAAATGAAGAGTATATAAAATAAAAGAGACCAAACCAATTACAACACAAAGACCCAACTGAAAAGCTCTACATCGACCAACCCCATCAGCAATCCAACCACTGAGTAACGCTCCAACAAGGGCACCACCCAAACATGTACTCACAACCAGACCTTCATTAAAATAAATGACAACCTTTTAGATAAGGGAGCTAGATGCAGAAATCAGACATCACATTAGAGCGATTAAGGGAAAAGATCAACTCTATGTCACCTTTTGCCAAAGTATTCCCACTGAAACCAAGATCTACAGAAATGCTTTCAAGTGGTTCATTAACTACTCTGAATAGATTAGGTCCCAAACAAAAAAGGGAAAAAGTAGAAATTTTAGTTAGTTGCTTCACACTTGAATAACACTCAGAAAGAGAAAAGAAAAGGAAGAAAAGACTGAGTTCAAGAAAGAGCACCAACCCTGTATGGTAGCCAAATAAGAAAGAAGATTCAGCAATCCTATCATACAATAAGTAAATTCTTTTGAATCTTCTAAAACTGGGCTAGGTAACTACCAACCCAAAAAAAAAAAAAAATCAGATTCAATTTAGTCAAGCAAAATTGTGCATAATCTATGTTAAATGACAGTCATCTCCTACACCTTATGTCATGGACTTGAGCATTAAGCTGTCATAGCAGGGCCATACACAACAAACAAGATTGCATAAAGATATAATAATTTGCATAAAAAAAAATAATCAAATAGGACAGCATAAAGATATTTGAGCAAACATACACATGGTATTCATTATCAAATAATAGAAACTATGGTCAAAATTTTCCCTACAAAATTTTCATTGGCAGATAATACTCTCCTAGGTATCAAATCAGCTTTTACACTTCATTTTTATCAATGTTCTGTATCTGCAAAACATTTTTTTTAGTGCATAATCTGAAATATGAGTACATTAACAGGCTATGAATTTTGGTGCTAGCATTCATATAAAAGTTCCCATTAATAAAACACTATAATTTCCATTCATTGGTAAGTGAAGAAAAGATAGAGAGAGCATGCCTTTGCCATGACAGATACAAAAGCTCTAGCAACCCAACATACACATATCAATATTGCACAAAGTAAAACCCACATACACATATGCATATACATACAAAAAAAAACTCCAGCAACCCAACATAAACTTCAAAAACCAAAATTTACCCAGTTCAAACCACAACAAAAGAAATCAGAAAAAACACAATATCAATCTTATAAGCACAATACAGCTATAGCAACCCAACAAAAACCCACTTGTGAAAAAGTAAAACAAATTTTGAAACTTTCAACACAATTGTCAACTTCTTCACAGCAAGTTCCAATTCAGTATTCAATTATCATTTCCAAACTCAATCCCATCACATTGTACATCTAAAGCCAATTTATCTAACAGTCAATCTAACTTAATCAAATCAATCAAACATCCCTAATTCAAAAACCAAACAAACCCCAGATCATATCAAAACTCAACACAGCATCTTTCATTAGAACAATACAAGATATGAACATACACTCACCCTCCTTTCTCATCAAAAAGGAAATGCTCAAAATTTGAAAATTTCCGATGAAGCAAACAAAAAATCTGAACACCCAATTCGAAATCCAAATTGGGGAAAAGGGGAAATCATGAAAAATAAACCTTTAGATCGTGGCTCACGGCGGCTCCGGTTTGTTTCCAAGCTCCACGCATAGCTTCGGTGAACTCTGTGGCAGTGAGCTCCGTTGTGTGGTGTGGTGGAGATTTGGGCAAGCAAAGGACGGCACAACACTAGAGGGGGAAGCAAATGGCACGGCGAGAACTCTTTCTTCTTCGAAATCGTTCTGCTCCGGCAATTTGTGTGATGGTGGTGGAGGTTCGGTGTGAAGGAAGAGTGGAAGCAGAGGAATGGCGTGAACTTGTGAGTGTGAAATGTTTTATTTTTTATTTTTTTTGAGGTTATATTGTTTCTTTAAGCTGTGAGTATGTGAACTCTGACGTGGCGTGGTCTCATTGGCTGGCGTAAAAAACTGGTTTTACGCCAGTTCCTGACCCAATGTTTTCTCAAAAAAGAAAAGAATAGATTACCTTAATAAAGGAAAGAAAAAGCCTTCTTCGTGATATTCCATATATTCTTGCAAGTTGCAACACTTAAATTTTTTATATTTTTTTTATTTAAAGAAAGCAATGCGTAAAGACTAAAGACTAAACATTCAAAGTTGCTAATAACTAATCTGACTTTATATTTACCATAACGGTTGACAACTATATTTGTTTAGGTAGGAACCGTTTTTTTTAATAAGAAATATGTTACCTTTTCATGAAGAAGAAGAGAAATTCAATACATTCTGAGTCAAAGTGGCTTCAAGCACACTTAGATTTTCCTCTATCTAAGTTACATACTGAGAAACACCTTTAGCATAAAAAGTCAAAAAAAAAAAAAAAAAAAAAAAAACGAAGTGAGTTTCTATTTAATAATAGACAAATAGCAATTAGATATTAAGTAATAAATAAGATTTTATTTAAATTTGAAAAATATAAAACTAATGACTAATGTCAGCTTAAAATCAATGGACAATTAATGTTTTAAACAAAAAATGAAATTTAAATGGCTTATAAGTACGATGAAATTGCTATCTTTAGTAATACAAAAATGGAAGATTTATTTATGAATAGTTTAAGGAAAGAGTTAAATGACCGTTCATATAAACTAATGTAAAAATGGAAGGTTTTTTTGGATAACTAGAAAATTTTGACCCAAAAAAATTAAATTGATTTAGTTTTGTTTTAGTTTAAGCAATTTTTTATTTTACTTTTTTAAAGTTTTTAGACTGTTTATATAGATACGCCTTGGAATAGTAAAATCCATATTTAACGATTTGATTAGATCAATAAGTGTACATCATACACTTATGTGTCACTTATTGGACATGTTGCCACAGAAGGGCTGCAGATCAAAATATCTTATAATTTTAAGGGATAAAATTCAAATTATAAAAGTTCAAAGAGTAAAATTCAAACATTCCAAATTTTAGGAGTATGTTTTGCACTTTAGCTAAAAAATAAATATCAATTTAATATAATAATTGTAGGGATAAAGGCCCAGAATGACATGTTGGGCCTTGGGCCTTTGTCCCGAACAGCTGAATTGTCCGAGGAGAAGCAAGGAGTTATCAGGATTTCCTACTGAGAGACTTATAAATGAGGGACGAACGAAATGTGATCCGAGGAGAGGCTCCTCCTCAGATATGATAAAGACAGCTCAATCACATAGTCCAGCAACTTAGGTAACCCTCCAAGAAGCTCCAGCAATAGGAACGTGTCTCATGAATGTGCAAGAAGGAAGGAAACTCAAAAATATTTAAGGGAAAGCTACTACCACCACATTAAATGCACTATAGCTAGTTTTCTGGCCGCATTTATGTGGAGAAGACCTCTGAACAGTGCTACCTCAGCAAACGCAACTCACAGAAAGCCAAAGAGGATGTCTGATGGGACAGGTACTCAAGTAAGGGCTTAGATGATCAACAAGTGTAGGATCAAGATGGTCCAAAGAGGGCTATATAACGTGAAAGACCCTCTATGGGAGAAAAACTGTAAACAAATCTGTAATAGAGCTTTAAGTATAAAATATTTAAGAATCAATGTCCTCAGAATAATCCAAGAGCATTATTCCTTAACAAACTTCTGTTATTTATTTTTTTTTTTATTTTTTTTTTTTAGCATCAAAACCTGTTTTTCTGTTATTTGGTTCACGTAAGCCCAGTTTCCCAACCCATTCTGTACAAATTTATTATTTTGGGCTGTTTTGGGCTTAAGTCCATATATTCGCTGGGCTAGAAGTCTAAAGTTGGTCCTTACAATTAGCGCCGTCTGTGAGAAGGAATACTTGGGTGTTAACAAGCTCAACGTTCAACCATGGCAAGTTCAAACCTACGATAGGTAGAATCCATAGGATCCCAACGTCAAAATCCTTTTCTCAACCTCGAGCGGAGAAGGGATCGAGAGGGGAGTGTGCATTGTGCCTGGACCAGAAGAACTCAGTCATGGGGAAAGGGTCATCTTTCTCAAGAAGAGAATACCAGAGCGTTGCAGCTGGAAGTCGACCAGCTGAAAAGAAAGTTGTGCCATGCATAGCGGAGGCAAGCTTCCTCCAGCCTAAACGCCTCCCCTGACGGTGAAGAGGACCGTAGCTACAGACGAAGGTCAAAGACCCCACCCAGGGAGTCTTCCTCCTACGAAGAGGAGCACCACCACAAGCATAGGCATAAGAGCCCCATTCGAAAAGGTGTGGGAAACGACGCTATGGGCAAGGCATTGGATCAAATCTCCAAGTCGCCTTTCGCATGAAGAATTGAGCCAGCAAAACTCCCCCGGCGGTTCACTTAGCTCGCGTTTACCATGTATAATGGCAATACAGACCTCGTAGAGCATGTGAGCCACTTCAATCAAAGAATGACCGTCCATTCTAGAGACGAAGCCCTGATGTGCAAGGTCTTCCCATCCAGCCTAGAACCCGTAGCAATGAGATGGTTTGATAGCTTAAAGGCTGATTCCATAAACTCCTTTAAGGAGCTCACCCAGGCATTTGGTTCTCACTTCATCACCTGCAGCAGAGTCCCTTAACCCCTATCTTCCCTACTATCCTTGAGTATGAGAGAGAGAGAGACCCTAAAAACATACTCGGACAAATATTGGGAGATGTACAATGAGATGGACGGTAATTTTGAAGACGTCGCCATTAGTACCTTCAAGAGTGGCCTCTCGACCGAGCATGGCTTAAGGAAGTCCCTAACGGGAAAACCTGTGACCAATCTGTGTCAACTCATGAACCGTATTGACAAGTATAAGAGGGTCGAGGAAGACCAGCAAATGGGTAAAGGAAAGGATAAGGTTATCCCTCAGGAAATGAGGGATTTCAGGTCGGACCGATACAATAATAGCCGGCCACGGAGAGATTTTGGTGGTCAGTTAGGACTTACCAACACTCAGGCGGTCAATGCAGTGTTCCGAGAACCGGTGCACCAGGTTTTGGAGAAGGTTAAGAACGAACCGTTCTTCAAATGACCAAACAAGATGGCTGGGAACCCCCTGAGACGAAACCATAACCTTTATTGCCAGTACCATCAGGACTAGGGGCACATTACAGAGGATTGCAGGAATTTGTGGGACTATTTGGACCAACTGGTCTGAGAAGGGAAGCTGAAATATCTGTTGCATCACACCAGTAGTCTAGGGGGCCAAACAATTTTGGAACCCAAGAAGGATGATTCTTCAACACCGCCCTTGGGAACGATCAATGTCATCTTCGCTGCTCCCGGCAGGACCGATTCTTGCCCCTCTAGAGTAATGTCCGTAGCTCGGCTTCCCGCCGAGAGCAATGATCCAAAGCCCAAAAGGGCTAGAATGGAAATTCGACCAGTTTTGGGCTTTCCGGACGAGGACAAAATTGGAACCATTCAACCCCACGACGATGCTCTAGTGGTCACACTCAGGATAGGAGGGTACGATATAAAGAGAGTGTTGGTAGACCAGGGTAGCATTGTTGAGGTCATGTACCCTAACCTGTATAAGGGGCTGAGATTAAAACCTGAGGACCTAACAACCTACAATTCCCCTCTGATTAGTTTCGAGGGGAAGCCTGTTATTCCAAAGGGTCAGATCAGACTACCCATATAGACTGGTTCGGAAGTGGTGGAGGTAAACTTCATTGTGGTGGATGCCTATTCCCCTTACACGGCTGTTATGGCCAGACCCTAGCTCCATTCTCTAGAAGTCGCTTCATCCACCCTGCACTAGAAAGTAAAATACCCCTCGAGGGGCCACGTCGAAGAAATTGTGGGGAGTCAACTTGTGGTTCGGCAATGCCTTATGGCCGCCATCTCACAGCAACACGAAACTAGCTCCTCGGCCACTGTCGAAAGGGACTTATAACAATCAAAAACCCCGGAGCCGCCATCCCATGAACCAGCTAAAGAGCCTAAATGTGAGGATTTGGAAAAATTTATTATAGGTGGTGATTCGGAGAAGTTCTTTCAGGTAGGGGCTCAACTACCCCCTCAAGAAAAGGAGTTGTTGGTATTCCTCAAGAGAAACATTGATGTGTTTGCATGGGACGCTTATGAGGCTCTAGGGGTGGATCCAGATTTTATCTGCCATCATTTGAACGTTAACCCATCCATCATTCCCAAGAAGCAATCGCCTCGACGCCCATCCAAAGAACATGCAGACGCTGTTAGGGAAGAGGTGATAAAGTTTAAAAAGGCAGGGGCTATCAAGGAGGTCTTTTACCCCGAATGGTTGGCCAATACCGTAGTAGTGAAGAAGAAGAGCGGGAAGTGGCGAGTATGTATGGACTTCACAGATTTAAATAAGGCCTGTCCAAAAGATCCCTTCCCTATGCCTCAAATGGACCAATTGGTAGATACAACGGTCAGCCATCCTCAGATGAGCTTCTTAGACGCCTTTCAAGGGTATCATTAGATACCACTCGCCTTGGACGATCAAGAAAAAACAGCATTTGTCACTCCCACTGGAAACTACCACTATAAGGTAATGTCATTCGGCTTAAAGAATGCAGGTTCAACCTATCAGAGGATGATGACAAGAATGTTTGAATCCCAGTTGGGTAAAAGCATTGAGGTCTACATAGACGACATGGTGGTGAAGAGTATGGTGGTGTTCGAGCACGTTACAAACCTCGGAAGCATCTTTGAAATCCTGAGGAAACATAAGTTGCACTTAAACGCTTCCAAGTGTTCATTTGTTGTCGAATCAGGCAAGTTCCTAGGATACATGGTGACTCACCAAGGTATTAAGGTCAACCCCGATCAAATCAAAGCCATTAACAGTTTATAACCACCCTGGAATCCCAAAGAGGTCCAGAAGCTTACCGGAATGGCTGCCGCCCTAAATCGATTTATTTCTCAGTCGGCGGATAGGTGCAGACCTTTCTTCCTCTTGATGAAAAGGTGGAAAAGATTTGAATGGACTGAAGAGTCCGTGTTGGCTTTCCAACAACTTAAAGAATATCTATCGCGGCCACCTATCATGTCTAGTCCTGAGGTGGATGGGGTCCTGTTCATATACATCGTTGTGGTCCCACACGCTGTAAATTTGGTTTTGCTACAAGTTGACAATGGCGTACAACGGCCAGTTTACTGTGTAAGCAAATCACTACATGAGGCCGAGGTTCGGTATCTACCACTAGAAAAGGCTGTCTTGGCGGTGGTGCTTGGCACACGAAAACTCCCCCATTACTTCCAAGCGTATATAGTTGTCGTCCTGACTCAGCTCCCATTCAAAACTATACTTCGAAGTACTGATTACATAGGGAGGATTGCTAAATGGGGCACGATCCTAGGGGTTTTTGATATCAAGTACATGCCTCGTACCTTTGTCAAGGGCCAGGTCCTTGCGGACGTGGTGGCCGAGTTCGATTAACCCCCATTGGAAGAAGTGACAGAAGCGCAACACATGGATGGAAAATCGGTTGGTATGATCTCCCAATAGGGCTCGATATCCTGGAAAGTGTACGTTGATGGCGCAGCAAACCAAAAGGGGTTCGCGGTGAGAATAGTATTAATATCCCCCGAGAAGATCACTATTGAGAATTCTCGGCCACAAATAATGAGGCTGAATATAAGGCCCTGCTAATGGGAATGACCATGGTTCAGAAAATGGGCAGGAAGGCGATAGAGATGTTCTCGGACTCGAGATTAGTCGTTGGCCAAGTAAAAGGAGAATTTAAGGCGAGAGACGAAAGAATGCAGAGGTACTTAAGTCAGGTGGGGCACCTACGGTCACGCTTGTTGCACATCCCCAGAAGTGGAAACACCCATGCTAATTCCCTGGCCACGCTTGCTACCTCCTCGGCACAAGGTCTTCCTTGGGTCATCCTTGTGGAAGATTTGTACAAACCAACAAGGGTGAAGAAAGGAATGATCCATGTTCACCCGGTCCGGGTGGGGCCTAGCTGGATGGATCCCATAATATCATTCTTGAAGGATGACATCCTTCCTAAGGAAAAATCAGAAGTAGTAAAGGTGCGTAGGAAGGCTCCTCGGTTCTAGTTGTCCGAGGACCAAAAGCTATACAAACGCTCGTTTTTCGGGCCCTTCTTGCTATGCATACACCCTGAAGCAACAAATTTACTTCTAGAAGAGTTACACGAGGGGATCTGTGGGAGCCACACCGGAGGTAGATCTTTGACACACAGGGCCATCACTCAAGGCTACTAGTGGCCAAAAATGTAAAAGGAAGCACATGAATACGTAAAGAAATGCGATCAATGTCAAAGGTTCACGCCAAACATGCATTAACCGGGAGGAGTCCTTAATCCTCTGTCCAGCCTTTGGCCGTTCGCATAGTGGGGCTTAGACATCGTAGGCCCTTTCCCCAAAGCAGCAGGTAACAAGAGATACCTACTAGTCGACACAGACTACTTCACCAAATGGGTTGAAGTTGAGCCCTTGGCAAACATCAGGGACGTGGACGCCAAGAGGTTTGTGTGGAAAAATATTGTCACCCAATTCAGAGTCCTTCATACCCTTATCTCGGACAACGGCCTTCAATTCGATAGCAAATCTTTTAGGAGATACTACTGTGACTTGGGAATCAAGAACAAATACTCTACCCCAGCCTATCCTGAAGGGAATGGTCAAGCCGAGGCCATTAACAAGGTTATAGTGAATGGACTCAAGAAGAGATTGGACGACGCTAAGGGGAAATGGGTAAAAGAACTGCCACATGTCCTCTGGACATACCGAACCACGCCTCGCAGATCCACCGGGGAGACTCCCTTTTCGATGACATACGGCACCGAGGCAGTTATTCCTCTGGAGAACAGCTTCCCCACACTGAGGACTAGCTCTTTCAATATGAGCAATAATAGTGAATTACTAGAAAAGAGTTTAGACTTTATTGAAGAAAGAAGGGAGAATGCAATGGTTCAATTGGCATACTACCAACATAAGCTCAAGTAGGGTTACGATGTCAATGTGAAGCTAAGGCCATTAGCACCGGGTGACTTGGTATTAAGAAAGATCCTAGGTATTGCACAGAACCCAGCATGAGGAAAGCTAGGGTCCAATTGGGAAGGATCGTACCACATCACCTCAGTGGCTGGTATACGAGTATATTTCTTAGAAGACTTAGATAAGCATGTAATATCACACCCTTGGAATGTAAACAATCTGAAAATGTACTATTATTAATGAAAGCTTTCTTTGTCAATACGTCCATTCATTGTATAAGTGCGCTGTTCTTCCTTTATAAGTGTTTAAACAGAACCTTAATCATGCCTGAAGTCCTCGGACCAGATGTTTTGGGGAAATTAATACACTGTTATGTACTTTATAAGTGTTTAAACAGAACCTTAGTCATGCCTGAAATCCTCGGACTAGATGCTTTGGGAAAATTAATACATTATTACATATTTTATAAGTGTTTAAACAGAACCTTAGTCATGCCTGAAGTCCTCGGATCAGATGCTTTGGGGAAATTAATACACTGTTACATATTTTATAAGTGTTTAAACAGAACCTTAGTCATGCCTGAAGTCCTCAGACTAGATGCTTTGGGAAAATTAATACACTGTTACGTATTTTATAAGTGTTTAAACAGAACCTTAGTCATGCCTAAAGTCCTCAGATCAAATACTTGTTTAAACAGAACCTTAGTCATGCCTAAAGTCCTCGGATCAGATGCTTTGGGGAAATTAATACACTGTTACATATTTTATAAGTGTTTAAACAGAACCTTAGTCATGCTTGAAGTTCTTGAACTAGATGCTTTGGGGAAATTAATACACTATTACGTATTTTATAAGTGTTTAAACAGAACCTTAGTCATGCCTGAAGTCCTCAGACTAGATGCTTTGGGGAAATTAATACACTGTTACGTATTTTATAAGTGTTTAAATAGAACCTTAGTCATGTCAGAAGTCCTCAGACTAGATGCTTTGGGGAAATTAATACACAGTTACGTATTTTATAAGTGTTTAAACAAAACCTTAGTTATGCTTGAAGTCCTCGGACCAGATGCTTTGGGGAAATTAATACACCGTTACATATTTTATAAGTATTTAAACAGAACTTTAGTCATGCCTGAAGTCCTCAGATCAGATACTTTGAGGAAATTAATACACCGTTACATATTTTATAAGTGTTTAAACAGAACCTTAGTCATGCCTGAAGTCCTCGGACCAGATGCTTTGGGGAAATTAATACATTGTTACATATTTTATAAGTGTTTAAATAGAACCTTAGTCATGCCTGAAGTCCTCGGACCAGATGCTTTGGGGATATTTTATAAGTGTTCAAACAGAACCTTAGTCATGCCTGAAGTCCTCGGATCAGATGCTTTGGGGAAATTAATACACCGTTACATATTTTATAAGTGTTTAAATAGAACCTTAGTCATGCCTGAAGTCCTCGGACCAAATGCTTTGGGGAAATTAATACACTATTACATATTTTATAAGTGTTTAAACAGAACCTTAGTCATGCCTGAAATTCTCGGACTAGATGCTTTGGGGAAAACTAACACACTGTTACATATTTTATAAGTGTTTAAACAGAACCTTAGTCATGCCTGAAGTCCTCGGACCGGATGCTTTGAGGAAATTAATACACTGTTACATATTTTATAAGTGTTTAAACAGAACCTTAGTCATGCCTGAAGTCCTCGAACTAGGTGCTTTGGGAAAACTAACACACTATTACATTTTTTTATAAGTATTTAAATAGAACACTATTATATCAGGAGATGTGATCAACACAATTAGATTGATCCAATAGTTACCAACGTATTGTTGTTTGTTTTTAAGTATAAGGAAGCAACGACACAACGCTATTCATGATGTTGATAATCCTCAAAGCAAATAAAATAAAAAGTGCAAGAGATTTCTGAGATAAGAAAAAAGGGGAAAAGCGTTTCTATTAAATAAGATGAGTACATTACAGTCAGACAAAAGTATCACCAAAAAATCCCTAAGAACTACAGAAAGTTCCTAAGTTCTAAGCCTACGCCTTGGGAGCAGGAGGATCTTGTTGGCTTGGCTGAGAGGAGAGAGCTCCTTGGCCTTGTTGTTAGCTTCTTTAGTCCCAGCCTCTGTTTCTTTTGCCTTGGTTGTAGCATCCTTGCCCTTGGCAGCATCTTTGACTTTGGAAGGGGACTTTTTCTCCTTACCCTTGCCTTGATCTTTGGGCCCCTCGGCCCCTTGTAATTGGTCACCAGCCAGGCTGGATCCTTGTGGAACCTCAGGAAGAAGGATTGCAGCTTGAGTAGTTAGAGGCTGCTCTAAGGACTCAGGGGCAAGGGTAGAGGGAAGTGGAAGGCCACTCGGGATTACGCGAATATCAGGGTGGTAAAAGGTCTTTCCCTGCTGCCTCCACTCTGAGTCTGCAGGAACTCCTGCAATGTTAAGTGCTTCGGCCCATGTGGCATCACAATAGTCCCTGCATGCCTCAGCCAACTCCTCGGTCAGCCTGGCTTGTGCCTCCTCTACGCTAAGGGTATAGGTTGCTTGCTTCTCGGCCTCTAATGCCTCCTTTGCCAGCTGAGCTGCCTCTCTGGCCTTCTGCAGCTCCGCCTTCAAATCCAGCGCAAGTTGCTTAGAAGTGGCTAGTTCTATCTCTGTTTGATAAAGCAACTTGCGCTGATCCTCGGCTTGAGTCTCAGCATTCTTCAGGCCAGCCAGGGCGCTATTCCGATCCCTCTCCGAGGTAGTCAGCTTGGTAGCCAGATTTTTATTCTCCTCCTTTGCGGCCCCCAAGGCCTTCTTGACATCAAGACGGAGGTTAGCCTTATGCCTGGCATCGTTCCTAGCTCTGTTGACCCACTCCTCGGCAACATAAACCTCTTGGGTAATCTGCATAAGAATAATGATTTCATCCCTTGCAAATAGACGAGAACAATATCTGCATACTAGTGCTAAAGTAAATAAAAAGGGCGAGAATTTGGACGTATCAGAGCAAGGTCCCTTTTTAGGGATAGGAAAAAGTTGTGCTGCTTTAGCTTCCTCAAGGCCTCCATATCCTTGGGCAAGAGAAGTGGCTGCTCTAAGGACTCAGCCACATGCGCGGAATGACCACTCTGATACTCCCTAACAGAGGCATTCCACGGAATCGCAGCCCTGTCAACCTCTAGCCGAGGCGACCACACACGCTGTGGTAGGCGCACCACAGCCTGGTTCTGCTCTTCTCGGCTGTCCACAGATGAGGACCTCTTATCCTTTGGATCTTTAGCAATCTTTTGCTGCTTAGTGCCCTTCTGAGGGGGCAACTCTCCCTTCTCAATCTCTTACAGCGGCCTTTTCTTCTTTAAGTCCCTTATCGCGTGTAGGCCTGGATCAGTAGGGAGAGGAGCGGGAGGGGGAGGAAGAGTTTCAGGAACTTGGGATTTAGGTACTCCTTATGAAGTTGCCCCCTTGTTCTTGGAGGCCATGAGGTCTCATAGGCTTCTCCTCTGGTTTAGAGCCATCTCTTCTTCCTCGAATTCGGAGTCAATCTGAGCAACCACCAAGTCTGGAGTGTTGGCTGCAGAAAGCCTGTCAATATCAGCCTCGAACTCCGAGAGTATTATCGGCCCGCCTGAAGCTTCACCTTTGTCCTCAAGGCGAAACTAGTCTATCTCGGCCGAGAGGGACAAATGTGCAGAATCTGTCCCCTCTCTTGGAGCAGCAACTTCCTAGGGAACACGCTGGATGGCAACTGGACGGGCGAAAAATCTCTCCGAGCAAGGAATCCTAGCTTAGATACATCTATCTGGTTCAACCGAGGATCGCTAGCCTTTATTGCTTGACCTACGTCCTAGAATATACGAGATAGAGGCTCGTAGTCCAAAATTAAAGGAGCAACCCACAATTGTCCGTCCTTACTTAATAATATCTCGGATCTCAGCAGTTTGTTAAGGGCTGGTACGTTCACCAAACTTAGCCTCGGAGCGACATGGTTTTTGTTTGCAAAAATTCATCCGAGAAGAAACGACGATTAGGATAACAAAACTATCATCCGAGAAGACTGAATATCAAGGAAACTAAACTACTGAACCTAATCCTAATGCACCCCACCTGGATCCCCTGCCCGAGTTGGGGCAATGAAGACCGTCATGCCACTCCTTGGAGACCAGGAGGTAATCATCCTTCACACCCTTGTTTGACTTGGGAAGGCACGATATCAGTCTAACGATGTTGGACCGGGACTTTAGGTAATACCTCGCACTAACGAGTTTATGGCACTCGTACAGGTAGACCACATCAAGCCACGTGAGCCCCAAGCCCATCTGCTCATTGAGAGTGTCCACGCAACCCAAGACCCTAAAGAGGTTGGTGGCGCACTGGTGGGGAGTCAGCCTGTGGTTAATAAGGTAGTCCCTAGTTACCCTACCTATGGACGGCGTCATTCCTCCCTTCAAGAAGGCAATCATCGGAATGACGACCTCACCTACTTCTCTATCAGTAAGAATGCGGTCTGGGGCACAATATTGCAGGGCTACTTCCTACGGGATACGGTACTTGGCCCTAAAACCCTCCATAGCGGTCGGGGAATCTACTAAGTACTTGAACTTACCCATCTAAGCAAACGCAAGGGGCACTAAAAAATCTTTCGAAAGAAAAGAGAGCTGAGGAGGCCGGCCGAGGAGAAAACAGTTTAAGGAAGAGGTAAAAACTTACGGAAAACGAATAAGCGATGCAGCAGAGAGTTCTGGAGAAGTTGAGAGTTCTTGAAAATTTGAAAGCTTTTGCAAAATGAGGAGAGAAAAGTCCTTCAGGTGCCTTTTATAAGGGGAGAGATTAAATGGGAGTTATCCCGCTCAAACTTCGAAAAAAAAGGTCCACCATTAGATATGCGCCTCATCATCAGATTTAGGGAACAAGGCGCCACCTGGAGCAATCAATGGCGCCTCACAAATTTCGAAACAATAGCAACAATTATAAGACGCGTTAAACCATACTCCCACACGTGTAAATCAAGGGGGGAGTTTACTTCATCTATTAGGAATCAAAATCCCACTTTTCTCCTCGGATGAGAGGGAAAAAACCAAAATTTTGAGGGGCTATTGTAGGGATAAAGGCCCAGAATGACATGTTGGGCCTTAGGCCTTGGGCCTTTGTCCGGGACAGCTAAATTGTTTGAGGAGAAGCAAGTAGTTATCAGGATTTCCTACTGAGAGAATTATAAATGAGGGACGAATGGAATGTGATCCGAGGAGAGACTCCTCCTCGGATATGATAAAGACAGCTCAAGCACATATTCCAGCAACTTAGGTAACCCTCCAAGAAGCTCCAACAATAGGAGCGTGTCTCATGAATGTGCAAGAAGGAAGGAAACTCAAAAATATCTAAGGGAAAGCTGCTACCACCGCATTAAATGCACTACAGCTACTTTTCTGGCCGTATTTATGTGGAGAAATAGTGCTACCTCGGCGAACGCAACTCACAGAAAGCCAAAGAGGGTGTCTGATGGGACAGATACTCAAGTAAGAGTTCAGATGATCAACAAGTGTAGGATCAAGATGGTCCAAATAGGGCTATATAACGTGAAAGACCCTTCATGGGAGAGGGGGGGAGAAAAACTGTAAACAAATCTATAATAGAGCTTTAAGCAGAAAATATTTAAGAATCAACGTCCTCGGACCAATCTGAGAGCATTATTCCTTAACAAATTTTTGTCATCTTTCTTTTTTTTTAGCATCAAAATCTGTTTTTCTGTTATTTGGTTCACGTAACCCCAGTTTCCCAACTCATTCTCTACAAATTTATTGTTTTTGGCTGTTTTGAGCTTAAGTCCATATATCCGTTGGGCTAGAAGTATAAAACACTTCCTTTCAATAATTATAAATACTAAGTATAATGTATATCTTCTCTTGTATTTATTTATTTTATAAAAAGAATACAATGAAAGAATCTTTCAGGAAAATTACAATTAAAAAAATAAAAGAACTTTTTACATGGAAAAGAGAGAGATCTGGGAGGAGGAGATGCGGTAATCTCACAAAAGCCCAGACTAAGTATTACTTTACAATTAGCTCAAAGCCCAAATCATAAAGAGGGAAAGACCCTCGTATGGTCAGAAATATCTTAATGTCAACAGCCACCACCTCCGCCACTAAAACCTCCACCTCCACCTCCACCACCACCTCCACCACCACCACCACCAAAATCTCCTCCTCCACCACCACTAAAACCTCCTCCTCCACCACCACCATCACAACCACTAGAACCACCACCTCCTCCGCCACCACCAAAATCTCCTCCTCCACCACCACCGAAATCTCCTCCTACCCCGCCGGTTTCAATATCAAACCCACCACCACCTTCATAGCCTCCTATGCCTTCTCCGCCTCCTCCATGAAAATCAACCCCGCCACCTCCATGAATGTTACCAGAAAATCCTACACGTCGTCTTCCACAAATGATATTCAAAACCACAATTACGACGATCAGGGAAAAGAAAACAACGGGAAGTATTATAAAGGCTTTCTGCATCTTCCTTATATCCGCAATAAGCAAACAAGTTCTCCATAGCTTGCCTTTTATACTTGAGGTTTAAAGAATTGTCTGCCTTTTTAGACGAGGGTCTAATTTATTGAAAGCTTCAAACATTCTTTGTGGGAATATTTGACTATAAGTACAACAGAGAAGAGCTTCGGGTTGATTGAGAAGCTAGTTTGCTATTTGCATTGAAGCTTTCAGAGTTCATTTCAAGAGGCCGGGCACGCAGACATTATAGACTCTAGAGCCTTTTCTGTTTGCTGCCACGTAGCCAATAAAAAATGAGAGTTTTTGTCAACTCCTGTGATGGTTGGATTTGAACCAGTCGTATTTATGTTCTTTTTTTCTTTTTCTTTTTAAAGTATTTATGTATTTTTGACTTGGCTATTATTTGGTAGTTGACTTCCCGCCATCAGGCACTTGTACCTTTGACGAGGATTTTATTTTTTTATTTATTTTTTTTAATTTTATAATTTGTTAATTATAACAATGAAAGAAGGAGATTTGAAGGTTGACTTCATTGTTGGAAACATCATAATACATTTAACAAAACTCTTGACATATTATTTCACAATTTATTATAATAAAAAATTATTATTAATATATTTTTTGTAGAGCAAAATTTATGCATGTGCATGAAACATAATATATTTTTTGTATATATACATATATATATATAGCAATTCATGTATATTAAGTGATATTTTGAAAACCCACAAATAATAGCATTTCATTATATATAAATTGTTAAGTTGTAAATGAATTTTTGTATAGATAAACCACTTTTATGGTTTTAATTAAAAATTCTAAATATGAATACAAGATTTTTAATAGTTAAATAGACACCAAGCACAATTTACATAGTTTTATGTTAGAATGTGATTATCCCAAAATTTATTTCTTAATACACAAGATTTTATGAAGTAAAATAAATTATTACATTAAAAATTAAGGTTTTATTGTCTTTTATATTTTTAAATATCGCTTTTGAAAGATAACAATAATTTTTCCCTTTTGTTAAACATCAAGTTTCATTAGTTCTGGCGAACTTGGTTTTCTTTTTATAGAATTTGAATCTAAAAAGATTTGATCAAATATGAATTTTTTTTTTGTTTTTTATTTGAAAGGGAGGTTTTAACCAATAAAAGAAATAGTATTTTAATTGTTATTATAAGATGATAAAAATTATCATTTAATAAAGAAAGGATATAAATTAAGTGTTGCATGACCATCCAAATGGCGATGAGGGAGAACTAACACCAAACCCCAGCCAAAGCTACGTGGCTTTAATATACATGACCAACCCATGTTCTTAAGATATACAAGTCTATAGGGCTGTAAATAAATCAAGACGATCATTAACAACTCATGATCAGCTCGATAAAAAGTTCGTTCATATTTATTTGTTTATAAATAAGCCAAACTTGAACCTTAGTTTTAGGCTTGTTTAATAAACAAGTTGAGCTCAAGCAAAACACTGCTCAATAGATAACCTATCTATCAAGATTTACAAAAATCAGTTTTTCAGATCTGATTTCACAACAATCCGTGTTTACATGTTTAGGCATTTTTTTCTCACAATCCTAAACATATATAAGGATTATTTTAAGGACCGTCACAGCTGATGAAAGTGAGTGCAGTTCGATGCAAATGTTTTTCACAAGCATATTGTGACTGGAGACATATGCTCCAGTTCATTTTTCTCTTGAAGAAGCTGCTGCATTTGTACGCTGTAGGGTTTTGTAACCAAGGAGTTTCGTGATTTTCATTGTGTTGATGAACTAAAGAACTTTGCAGCCAACATCCTTTTCAAGTTGGTGTGTTAATCACATACTTAGACCCATGCATCAAATTGTTAGTTGTTGAGGGGAAAATTTTTTATGTTCCCAAATAGAATATGGGGTAGCCAAGCCGAAACTCAACGATGGGCCCTTGAAATAAAGCCCAAAAGCTATCGGTGTGGTGTAAGTCCGCCCAAGCAAGAGATTGAGGCTGCACCCTAATAAGAAGACAACAATAAAGCCCAATAAACATGTTAGTATTGTTAGTTTGTTATATTATTAGTCTTTTTACGGCGTCATAGTTCAAATCAGTCCTCTAGCGGTACGGTATTATCTCCAGCGGTAGGGGTGAAATTATACTTAGAGTCCAGCAATCAATGATTAAATAAATTTAGGAAAATGTTTACTCCTGGGGGTCCTTGTGTGTCTTGGTCAAGGGAATTTATAGTACTTTCAGCCATCATTATATTAATTGTGAGGGAAAAATTCAATTGTTACAAATACATTATATTCTTCATCATAATAATAAACAATGATTAAAGGCTCCATTGTTACAAATAAAAGAGGAAAAATAGGATGGAATGAAGGGAGAGAAAGATCCTCAACTCAGTGCAGCAAGTATTAGACTAAGATTTTGGTAAGTGTGTGTTCATAAAGCATGAATGAGACAATATGAGCTGTTTTGAGTGAGTGGGATGAGGTTAACTCTAAGGTTAAGGCTTTTTGAGATTTGTGGTCTGTTTGTGACTAATTAAGAGACATTTATGGGCTATGATTGTGTGAAAGGGGAAGAGAGTGTCTGAGATTAGATGAGGGCGCGCTAAAGATGATGAGTGGCGAGCTTGAGGAAAGCTAAACCACGAACAAAGTAGTAAACAAACCAAGGGTTTCAAAGGGAGTGGTTGTCTTAGTCAGTTATGGGACGTTTATAGAGTAGGAAGGTATAAGCAAGGTGGTGAATGTTGGTGTTATGGTAACTATATGCTGAGAAAGGTTGTGAATGAGCTCAAGAGAGCTTGGGGAAGCTTAAAGAAAGCAAATAGGGATTGAATTTCTGCAGAGTGTAGTCAATGATAGAAAATTTTAGAGAGGCTTCCTCCTCCCCAATGGGCTAAGGTGTGTGTCTTTTTATAATGGAGCTTGAGAGAAACATTGATTGACAAGAATCCAAAAATGCATGACTCATTAGGGGTGATGAATCAAGGTTAAGCTTCTTGAGAATTTTTGGTCAGAAGTAAGAGATTCACTTTAAGGGCTGCCTTGCTTCTTTGGGTAATGATGGGATTTTAGAGCTTTTTGCATTAAGTGCCAAGATTTTCGGGGTTGAGCTTAATTATTGTGTATCAAGAGTGAATCCTAATGCTGCAAACTGAGATTTGATCTCCCAAGAAGTGAGATTTCAACACCCCAAGCCAGGTGTCAAGTTCTAGTCTACTTCAGGGGGTTCCGCTGGAGATCCCTTTATGCCCTCCAAACCACATGTTCCCAAATTTTCCCCTTTAGGATTCATGGGCTTGTTACATGAATCATGTCTTGATCGTTTTTTAACATTTATAGCATCAATTTGTTGAAGTTTAGATAATTTGGTTTCAGCTCCCTTTTCGCTGGAGGTTCAGTTTTGAGGAAGATCATGGAGTCTCTTCATCCTTTTGACTTCAGCTGATATGACAGCCCTCGGGCATTGTTCACGTCAGGCAAAAGGTGACAGAAAATTAATGGGACAGCCCTTAGTCCATTCTCAAAGGCTTGACTCCCTTGTATGAGTCTCTAGTTGCCTTTTGGTTAGTTGCTTGGGCTTGCTCACATGGGCTGGGTTGTGTGCACATGTTGCCATGGGCCTTCATTCCTCATGGATTTTATTAGTAAATATTTTTGGGTTTTTCATAAATACTTGCAATGGGCCTTTGAGCAATTAGTTGTAATGTTTGAAATAATAGGACAAGTTTCAAAATACTTTTGTAAAT
This sequence comes from Quercus lobata, assembly GCF_001633185.2. NCBI lineage: Eukaryota > Viridiplantae > Streptophyta > Magnoliopsida > Fagales > Fagaceae > Quercus > Quercus lobata. Next base: position 28,670,520 of record NC_044910.1, on the reverse strand, counting down.
ACTATTTACTTTGATGAATTCCATGTTGCAATAATGTTCATGGTTTCTAATAATCGCATCATAACTTAAATGATGAGCTTGTGGATTTGAATTTTTACCATGAGTGCCGAAGGCATATATTATGGATGTCGCGATGCAAATGATGTCCATGTATTTCATGGCTTTATAACAATAAATATATGTCATGGGTCTAACAATCATAACTTTCCATGAGCTTTTACAAGATGATTGCCATGGGTTTTAAGAATAGATAATTCATAAATTCCATGAGCTTGTAATATTGTAATAATATGTTTTTTCGGACTTTTAAGTGAAATAATTATGATATAGTTTTGCCGAGTATTTAATAACCAGAATAGTGCCAAGTAATTAGCTTGGGCTTTTAATAGTACCAACGCAAGTTGGGCTTTTGATATTGCCAATGAGAATTGAGTTTTAAATAGTGCCAACATAAGTTGGGCTTTTGATGTTGCCAATGAGAATTGGGCTTTGATGTTGCCAATGAAAATTGGGTTTTAAATAGTGCCAACGTAAGTTGGGCTTTTGATATTACCAATGAGAATTGGGTTTTGATATTGCCAATGAGAATTGGGCTTTGATGTTACCAATGAGAACTGGGTTTCGGATAAATAAATTGCCATGGGTTTAAATCATAGGCTTTGATCATGGATTTGAATTTCATTGATAAAATTATTTTGCCATGGACTTGAATCATGGGCTTCTCAAATATTACCAAGCATAAGTATTCTTGGGCTTTAAATAGGATATGATAATAAAATTGGATAAAATATGAGTTTTGGGGTTTTTTGTGATAGTTTATATCATAACCCAATTTAAATAATGAGATATAAAACATTTGTGATTAACATAATAATAGAGCAAAAAATATTTGAGAAAACCCAATAACTTATTAGTGGTATTTGAAAATAAATAGGTGGTACCCAAATAAAATTTGGTGTAAAAAAAAAAGTACCCTAACACCCTTCACTTTTTTTTTTCATCACTCACCATAAACCACATAAGATAATTGTGCAAATAGGCATGAAATTGATTGTGGGACTAATATATTTTAATTGACTATCAATAAATGCATTTAGAAAGAGAGGAAGTATTAATGGTTTGATGGTGACTAATAGCAAGAGTGATTTTTTGAGGGAGTGATGAAATGGGGAGAAGAGGCTCTTGATGTGAAAATTGAAAGACTTTTTTTTCCCTTTCTTTTTTGGTAAGTGAGATAGAAGGAGGAAAATGTATATGGATTTTTTTCAATATTTAGCTAATCAAAAACACTTTCACAAAAGAAAAGAATAAATGAGTATGAAATATATTTTATTTTAAGTTCTTAAGCTAGCGTAGCATTTTACCGTATGATCAAAATTATGAGGTATCTTTCTATTTAGAGTCTTAGACAATTGTCTAAACTACCAATGGGTGTTCCAAAAAACATTTCTAAGGAGAACAACCGATGGTGGATAAAGTTAAGGTTAAAGGTTTATCTGCTTTCTTTTATACATTTTGTTCTTATTTACACTTCTATTATGATGATATACCACTCTTAGGTATCCACTTTGTAATATTCTAATAGATCCTCACACCCAAATTATGAAATTTTGTACATCTTGAAAAATAGCATTTTGAAATTCTGTATGTCATAAAATCAAATTACTCAAATTAGGGTATGCACATTGCACGATAACCAGGACATTGTTTTTTTTTCTTTTTTTGGGTGGCGTTTTTAAGATCTTAGGTCTATTATTCAATGATAAAAGATTTGAGTAGTTGAGTTAAATAAAGCCCACAAAGTATATATATATATATATATATATATATATATAATATTTTGAAGTAAAAGATAGAAAATTTCATTGATGTCGTAAAAGTATTACAACAGTGTAAAATCATTGGAGGGCTATGCCAGTCCCAACCCAACCCTTAATATTGTCACTTTGTCAATGCATATAAGCTCCATTCCAGCAGCTGGTGGAAGCAATGACAGTGGCTCCTTCCTTCTTCGATTAGATGGCTAGATGGCCAATTAAACCTTAGCATTTTCAGTACAAATAGCATAATTAGCCAGGTTGAAACCTTCATTGCAACCTTCCACGATGAGCCAGGTTGATTGATTTGCCTCTTTATTTTTGGATGTAGTCTTTCTTTTTTTTCTTTTTTTAAATACACACAAAGGAAGAGAAGATGAGATTTCAACACAAAAGCACCGAAAATACTTAAGTAGTCCTAGAGTATAGTGAAATGATGCTCCCTCCTCTTATTTTCATGATGAACCCAACCATGAATTTAATGAATAGATCTCACTATGATTGTGAGAGGAAGGAACATCATTCACTGTACTCTTGGAGTACTTAAGAATTACTCCAAAAGCATACGTTAGATTTATTTATTACTACTATTTTTTATTTAATTTTTGATAATTTGAACTATTTTATTAAAGGCGGCAATTTGATCAATTGATAACAAAATTAATTAAGAACCATTAAAAAGCTTGAACACGCAATTTTTAATTTTAATTGATTTAAATTCTTTAAATAATCATTTGTCACGCCGGTACTTAAAAAATTTATCATGAAGTTTGATGACATTGTTGCAAGAGTGTTTTCTTTCATCAACTCTTTAGTTTCTGCCACACAAAAAAATAAAAAAATAAAAAAAAATTTAAAAAATAAAAACCAGAAAAACCCTCTTCATTATTTCATTTTTTGTTGTTGATTGTTAGGGGCTTAGGGCCAATAGGCCTGTTGTTGATCTCAGCCAAAAGAATGGAGAAAGGTATAAATGGTCATACTTTTACGTATCAAATTCAATATAACCGTATTTATTCTCATGAGTCATGACAACAACAAAATATATATATATATATATATATATGATATATCCATCCCATGCATAAGTCATAACTCTTTATTCAACAAGTAGTATACGCCTATACACAACAAATTACAAATCATAGATGTCATGTTCCTTTTCAGCAACCGCCACCTCCGCCGCCACCACCACAACCTCCACCACCACCACCACCGCAAACCCCACCTCCTCCTCCACCACCACCACCACCGCAACCCCCTCCACCACCACCACAACCTCCTCCATAGTTGGTCGTCGTAACAACCATGCCACCATGCTTGCCTGTTGTAGATGAAGACTTACCTCCTCTTCTTGGGGTAGTTTTAGCAGTACTACCACCTATTGGATTTTTATTTTCTTTCTTCTTACGGCTTCCGAAGCAAAAACAGCCCATAACTTGAAGACTTGAAGTGCAACTGGGTTTTACTTAGTATCTTTTTTTTGACTTTATAGGTATATGGCCCCAAAGCCAAACGACTATACTGGCTCTAATTCCTCTCTGTCTCTCCTTTATATAGCAAATAAATAGAACCCACATTGGGTTGGTTTGAGAAATTGATAAATCCATATCCCATGTTAGGATTAATGAGTACTAATGTCCTTTAGGATAACGTAATTAATATATATATATATATGGGCTCCAAAGTCACGTCATTTCCGTACTAAGGTAAGAACCACTTGACGAAGATGAAAAATAACATAAATTTTCAAATACTGAATACTAAATTGGGAGGGAATCTTATTGCGTTTACATTGAATAATTCATAGAATATTTTTGCTTGTTGCGTAGGAACGTTAACGTTGTCAAGTAATTAATAAGAGTTCAGATTGGTCTAGAAGATATGTATAATGCGTGGTAATTTCCCTTTTTCTATCCAAGAAATTTAATGACATTCCTATCTGATTCTGAAGTCTCTACTTCTCTCCAAGTCTTCGTCTACTCTTGATAGAAGCCACACAGTAATTATGAGTTTTTTTTTTTTTTTTTTTTTTTCGGTAATAAAAAATGCGTTATGAACTTATGATCCATTCATAATTTTGGTCCTTTTGCTTTGATCAGAAATATAGGGAGTCAGATTTGAAAATTGCAAAAGAAAACATATAATCTGGTCTTACTCGTTTCAAAGATTAGACAAGATAAAATGCCCTTCGACTCCTGCCACTACAAGTACAAGGTAGCATTTGGTAATGCATTCTCTATATTATTTTAGGCTTTGTAGCTGAATGCATACTGCATAGTGATATAATATAATGTATTCTTCTTAAAAGGCCATAAGTAGTTAAGTACTACTACCCCCAAAAAACCGATCCCCTGAGAGCCATAGAAAAATATTCTACTTATTACCTTTCTTTTTTCTTTTTTTTTTTTCTTTTTTTCGTTTTTTGAGATAAACAAAAATTAATTTGAGATAATGATATGTAGTCTTTTAAAAATAATCAAGGCATATGGAAAACTTTTCAGATATATTCTCATACTTTTAATAATTCTATATATGATGATTTTCCCCCTTTTTTCTTATTAGAATATAGTAGAACTTTGTTGGATAGAAAGGCATGTGGATAAATCAAACAAATGCCTCTCTATTTGGCAAAAGTACTTGTTAGTGTTTGAACAAACACAAATACAAGAATTGAAAATACAATGAAAATAAATTTTCTTAAAATAGACTACCACCCCTTTAATAGCATCAATGAACCAACCGACCTAGAAATACATTGCAATTCAAAATTTAAAAGAGGGAAAAAAAAATTTTCAAGGCTAGATCCTTCACTACGCGTTTTCATAAGAAAAAAGAAAAAGAAGATTTGGGAAGTTTAAGCCTCATTGGGTTTGGCTGAATTGTGTTGAGGATAAATTTTTCACACCACATGGCTTCATTTCATTGGCAACCCGCACCCAAAAGAGTCCATATTTACACAAAAATGCGTCAAAGCCCATGGTTCAAGCTCATGGCACATCATCTCGTTTTTGCCTCATGATCCAAGCTCATGAGTCTCATCGGAGGAATTTTGGGAGTCGTGATTTGGAGGGCCAAGAAGTATGTTCAGTAAAACTCCAATGGTTCAAAGTTGATAAAAGCCAGCATGTTGCTTAGCGTGTCTTCCCCAATTCCCTGAACTCTGACGGGTCAGTGTGCAATAGATAACATTTGGGTAAGCCTCTCATATCACATAACACTTAAAATGATAAAACTCCTCATGCTCTTTACATAAAAATTAATGTTCATCATATAATATATGTTTAAAGATGTAATTATAGTAATTCTTATCAATTATATTATTATCATCTAAATCAATTCCAAACACATGGCTAAATATATATTAATATCTCATATCTAGCATTAAAATGCTCACCTTACTCTCCAAGATTTGGTTAAGATATAAAAAGACCATAATTACATCTCTAAAACTTCATCAAATATATTTTCCAAAAGAGAAAACTTAGTCGAAAACACCAAAAATGGCTCTAGCAGAAGCTGCAACAGCTTCTGCAGAAGCTGAAACAGCTCCAACGGAAGCTGTAAACAGCTCCAGCAGAAGCTGCAAACAGTTCCAGCACATTCTGCAGTAGCTCCAGCTATGATATCAGAAAAATCTCATAAAGCTTATCTCACCATCTTTAGTCAAATCATGAATTTAATGCCATATACTTTCCTCCAAGCAAATGATGTCATTCGAATGACATCATCCAACATGTAACAGCTATGATTGACAGCTGTTATAACTATAATTTCAGCCATTAAGTCTTAAAACTTTCTTCTTTTGGCCAAAAAATAAAAGACCACTTACTTTGTAAAAGATTTTTTCTGATTTGCTAAGTTTCCCTTCAACTAGTTCTGATCTAGTTACATAGCTTGGTTCTATATAAAGAGGACTAAGCTACACAATAAAGACATCATCCATCCCCCTCTGTCTAAACCCTCTCTCTGATCTTCAATAATTCTGAAACTCCATTCATCTTGCTGTCATATTTCTAAAAGATCTCGATGTCTTTCTTCATCCCTCTCTCATCTTCCATTTTCTGAAACTCTATTAATTTTGCTGCCATATCTCTAAAGATCTCTAAACTCTTCTATACTTCTCCATCTCCCTTACAAAAATGTATCTTCCTAGACAACACCATTACACACTATCCATCTCTCCCACACTTCAATACTCTAAAATTTCACTCATTTTTATTGCCCAAAACACATCTCCATCTCATTCTTTATTTCCCATACAAAATCTCCCTTCTTAGAAAGCAACATAAACCATAACACAAATAATCTCATGTATTTACTATATTTAACCTTCATATTATCTATCTCACACTTCCATATATTTTATAAACACCTTCCTCACAAAATACCCATACATACTCATCATATATCTTTAAACTCCATGCCTCACATAGCATATAAGATCCATGTCCAACAAAGTATCTACATACAATTCATATACATATTACAAACATCATATCTTACAATATATATATTTCTTACCATCTCTACACATCTTAAAACGTATCAAAATATTCTTCCAAGAACACATCACAAAAGCCCTTTCTCATGGAAGACATATATTTATATTACTAAAAGCCATTTCTTATGAAAGACAAAAACTTATAAAATCAAAAACTCTTTTTATGGAAGACAATATCACTCATATTTGGCTAAAAACTAAAAGATTATTATATGGGAAAAGTCATTTAAGTGTATGATGAAAGGGGATAAACTTAACCAACCTATGCACACGGCTGGACATACTCTCTCTCCCTCCAGTTGCACTCATTTTTCCCCTTCAATCATGAAGTCGCCATAGAAGGACTCATAATATCATATTGTACTGCTGGGCTTATTCTATCACGCTGCTGAAATGTCTAAGTCCACTGCTGTCCTACGGCTGGAGCCCCACACTATGAACATAAGTCATTATATTTTACCTTCAAACTTATATTATCAAGTATATTTTGTTCATTATTATTATACCACTCAACTAATGTCATTATACTGCTGGAATCTTATTAGCTCATTAGCACTATAAGGCTAGAGCCACAAACTATGAAGCTCACCAACATTATACGGTTGAAGCCACAAATCACATGAAGAACAAAGTGATGCTACACGGCTGGAGTCAGAAACATAAAAGATAAGTCAATGTTTTCTCCATCTTTGAAATTACATTATTGAGTATATGTTAACTCATTATCATTTTACCATTATCTCACCATTTAATAAACATGGTCTCACTAATAATAAACATACATATTAATAAATTGATATACCACCAATGGACATATATTACTTGAACATAAACCATTGTTGGACTTGTATCATTTGGACATGAACCACCCTTGGACATATATTATTTGGACATGGACCATTGCTAGACATACCTTATTATGTTAAACATGAACCATGAACCGCAACTAAACATGGACTATTGGACTCATCCCATTGTTGGACATTTGACACCTAATTAATTATTTTCTAATATTGGACGTCACTCAATATACATAATAATAACGTATCAACTCACCATTTAATCAAAACTATTATGCTAAGCATATTATTTATTTATTTATTTCAACCATTATCATGATTATAAGACTTTAGGTTTTATCTATTTTGTAGGCTTAAAAATACACCGGTAGCCATTGGTCTATGCGGCCCAATGTCGAGTTCCGAGTTGACCTCCCCAAAACAAATCCGGGCCTAGCAAAGTCACACCTCTAAAGGCACGTGGCTACGCGCACAAAAAAATGCCCCCAACAAATTGTAACTTGGCAACATTTTTCCATTCACTGTAATATGAATCATTCACAATTGTCATTTTTATTCAATTTGAAACTTCATTCACACATACATATTCAACATATTCTAAAAATACCAAAAAAAAAAATTCTTTATTTTGGTTTTCAATCTCAAAATCAAATAAACTTGCTTAAAATACCTTTGACTATAATAATCTAAGGTTATGCATCACTACAATTCACTCCCCCCCCCCCCCCCCCCCGCCGCGTGTTGATGCCCACCATTAATTAAATCAACTTCACTAGTCAGCACCGACCGAGATCAAATAATAGGTAGCGAATATATTGTAGATATACACCGACATTATCTTATAATAATAATGGGAGAACAATTTCATATGCTTGTATTGCTTGTGGCCGAAGGGGCACGGACCCTCTTAATTGGTCCTAACATGGGTCCGTACGTAGCTGAAATTATGGTTCAATGGCAATTGGAAACCAATGAATCTTATTGCAGTGGATTAAAAATTTGCATGAATTCCTGTAGATCGTTATAATAAGCCTATAATATTCACCATCTCCTATAAATTATGATATATATTTCCTGTTTTTCTATTAAAATAAACAGGGACCAATAACACTTGTTGTTGAGGAGGAAATAGTGAAAATACTCGCACTTTTTTTGCACCAAAATAATTACAAAAGCAATAGTACCCGCGCAAAAGTATGTTATCACGTGAAAATAAATAGAACAATTCTACTGACACAACAAAATCTTATAATATTTCACACCAAACTAAGGTGTCAATCAACAATAAATCAAAATAAAATAAATAAGAAAAAGATTATACTAGGACACACCACAACTTAAATTAAATAAAAGTGTTATAAAAATGTTATAAGATTTTATTGTATACTTAAACTTTTTCAAATAAATTATTGAGAAATTAAAGATATTTGTTTCTTTTGACAAATTCATTTTTTTTTAAATGGCGGGAATGCTATCTGTAAAAGTAGAATAAGGCAAGGCCACAAGACACACATAAAACATTCAAATCAACATATTTTATCTCATTAAGAGAAGTGAAAATCTTAGCCTTAGCCTTAGGAATAAAATAGACATAGCTTCGGCAATTAATTTGAGTGAGTAATCTCGCATATTGTCTAGAGTAGTTCTACATGCACAATAAAATTTATAGTATTCTATTTTCATAACAAGTTGAGGTGTTAACAACTATAGATCAAAACATATTGAAATAAATAAATACATATTATACCAAAACCCATCACAACTCAAAATAAGTATATTATAAAAATGTTGTGAGATTTTGCTATATTCCTAAACTTTTGAGATTAAATTGCTGAGATATTAAAGATATGTTAAATTGTTTCTTTTGATAAATTCAAAAATAAAAATGGCGGGAATGCATATCTATAAAAGCAGAAGGCAAGGCCATAAAACACAAAGCATTCAAATCAAACATATTTTCTCTCATATTTTAAGAGAAGTGATGGTCTTATCCTTAGCCTTGGGGGATAAAATAACCCCAAAAAAAAAAAAATTTGTGTGAACACACTTTCTTAATAAGCTCTATATATATAATATTAATCAGTATAAGATCAAATCTTAAATGTTTCCATTGGAAATATTCGAAAGTCACAATTAACCTCAAAATTATTGAATAAACCATCAATATTACAATAAAAGAAACTCTATCTATAGTATAAAACTATATAATTCGAGTAGAATAAAATAATTTTTTAAATATAAAACAATATAATTTTATTTATCAAAAACACTATAGTAGTTTGTTGATGCTCATTTTGGGAAGCCCAGCAACATGGACAAAAAAGAGTTAGTAAGTGGATAGAAAAACCATTAAGCTCAAGTGGGGCAGGAATAATGGATCATAAGCCCATGAAATAAACAAATGGGCCTTGAGAAAGCAAACGGGCCTAAAGGAGCCTAGAGAGAGAGAAGTAGCAAACTCATGGGCAGTATGTGATGTAGAAAAGTGAGAATGGGCCACAGTAAGCCCGAAGTAATGCAAGCAAAGAAAGTAAGGGGTTGATGGCAAGCTCATGAGCTCCAAGGATGAAGGATAAGGTAATTGGGTCAGGGAAGCCCAAAGGAGTTAGTAAAAACCCATGGGAACGTAGAGTTAGAAAAAGGGTCAAGGAAGCCCAAGTAAAGCAAATGAGCTAAGGATACCCAAGAGGAAATAAATGGGACAAAAGAGCCCATAAGTAATGTAATACAAAGCCCAAATGACCATATTGAGTCATTGAGAGAAGAAAAAGCAGCAGGCCTAAAGAGGCCCAACAGGAATAACATCATAGCAAGAATGGCGGAGTGGTATGGCAGGAAATTGTAGCAAGACTGCAAAAAGGAGCAAAAGAGTAGGCTGAAGGAAGAAAAGCCCACAATTAAGCAAAGCCCGACCCCTAAAGGGAGTAGGCCATAAAGAATGAGGAATCAGAAAATAGCTCACGTCATAAGAAGTCAAGGATGGGCGGCAGAATGTGCAGACGAGCCTCTAGACCACGGCAAACGTAGCGGGCAAGTTTTGGACATATGCAGAAACAGAGTATGCGTAAGGCCTAAACTTCACCAGCCTGTACCCAGCCAATACAGGAAGTGGTGGGACATGGGTCAGAGGTAAGAGGGTATGGTCTGGTGGTGAGGAAAGGGGAAAACCTAATCTAGGGTTCCTGCTTAGGCTATTTTGGGGGAAATGTCTTGCTGGGATGACATACTGCCCAAAAGAGGCAAGGATGAGTTGGAACCACTAGGTGCATGCCATGAGGGATGGAGAGAAAGAGAGCACCCACACCATAGCAGGTAAGAGTGTCACGGCAAACAAACGAACAAAATAGTCTTCTTTGTCTGGTAATGGGAAGTGGCACATCCAGCACAGGTAAGTGGTGTTGGCTCAGCAGCTAACAAACCAGTGGTGGTTGACAAAGACATCCAGACTAGATAAAGGTAGTTAAAGGCTAAAATAATAAAAGTCAGTCATGGCAGGCATTATATAAAGGACCCTTACCGTGCACAGTAAAGGAGAGGAGGATCACAGTAATAATAACCTCTAGGAGAAAATCACAACACAGAAGCAAGCACTAAGAAAAGAAGAGAAAAGGAAAAAAGAAAAGAAAAAATAGAAATAACGAAAGAAAACAAAGAGATAGAATGGCAGGCATGCACCAATAGGTTAATCTCCTCTCTCCCTCTAAAAGCCTTGCTCTCTATCAAAGGCAAATGATTTTTTTGGGCACAAGCCATTCAAGTCCGCTTCCCTAAAAGTGATTAATTTCTATAGCAGGACTTTCTTGGGAGATTATTCACATTGAGGAAAAATGTTCCCTCCTTGGTCTTGGTCCTGTGACATAAATTGGCATGACGGATTGATCTTTTTCTTTCTTTTGATAACTCATGTCTTACCTATTTATTTCTATCATTTTCTTTACAAGGTGTTTCTTATCGTTGTAATTATCATTTTAATTGGAATCATTTATTCACTTTGTCTAATGGCAAAACTACTTTCTTTTATTATTATTATTATGTTTGTTTGCCATGACTCATCCAAAGTAGCTCCGCCTGCCATAAGCCTGTGAACGAAGTTCTTGGCAAACGAGGCATAATTTGTGCATAAGCCAGACCAAAGTGAGTTGCAGTTGAACCGATCTCAACTCCCTTACCCAGAACACTTAGGCCTCAGTGCGGTAGGAGGCAGTCCAACCCAACATTACAAAAAGGTCCACCACATAGTTTTACTTAACATTGGAATTAGTCAATATCCTCAACCTTCACAAGCAAAGATATGTTGACTTAAAAGTGGAAAAGAGTTCTTTGGTGGTAATTGACTATCAATACATGTTAGAAAGAGAGAAAGTATGAATGGTTTGATCGATGGTGATTAATATCAAGAGTTATTTTATGAGAAAGTGAGAGGGGGGAAGACTCTTCAAGTGAAAATTTAAAGACCTTTAAAAAAAATGGTGAAAACTCTTTTTAAGTGAGATAGGAAAAAGAAAAATATGGATTTCTTCAATCTTTAGTTAAACATGAACACTTTTATAAATGAAAAAAAAAAAAAAAATGAGGATATGAAATATTTATTTTAAGTTCTTATGCAAGTATAACATATTCCTGCATGATAAAAATTATGAAGGGTTTTTTTTTTTTTTTTAAGATTCTCAGGCACTTCTATAAAAGAGATAAGGGGAAATGTTGCAAAACAAAAAATTTCAAGAAAGCCAAATTGAGGACAATGTTAATTACATTCTTGTCCTACATATATGTAGTTTATACACTTTCTTTTTCTAAATTTTATTCTTATATATCCATACTATTATTAAGATGATAGCACTCTTTTGTGTCAACTTTTTTAAATGTTCCAAAATATCCTCACACCCAAATGATCAAATCTATAAAATTTTAGGCCAAATAAGTAAAATTAATAATTTTCAGAATTTTGAAATGTAGGCTTCTTTTGTGTCTACTTTTACATTAAAAATAATGAATAAATTTTAAATTACATTCCTAAAATTTGGGGTTCTTTTAACTTTGCCCGTCAATGCATCATGCCTAAATACCCGTTATAAGTTCAAATAGCCCCAAACATAGAGTACAAAATCAAAACAAACACAAAGTTAAAGATGTGAAATCAAAACAAATACAAACACGTGTCATTGGGGGTGCCAATCTAGCAATTATTGGAAAGTTAGGGACAAAATCAATATTACTACAAACTTTAAATATGTAAATTGTAATTTAGTAAAAAATACTAGTATGTTTTTTTTTTTTTTTTTCTTTTTAAAATGAATGCTTGACAATATATTTCTAATTACTCTATAAAAAATGGTTTACTTGCCTCATCATGTGCATGTATAGACTTTTTTTTTTCTTTTATTAAAAAAATTTCATTCATCCCAACTCAAAGTTTATGCAGGTATATGTGTGTTTGTCTAGTGAGATTTATAGCGCAATAAGACGTAGCACCAAAAAACAATATACTGAAATATCATTGAATTCATTATACATATATTATATTTGGTACATTCTTTGCAATTCTCTCCATTAACTATTAGATTATTTATACTTTTTCCCTTAATTATTGGATCATTACAATATCAAGGGTATTTTAATAATTATTTCATTTTGAAATATTCTATGAATCAAAAAGATTCGGTTATATATTAATGGAGTCAAGGTTATTTGTTCTCCCTTAAATTATTGGATCATTATAATATCAAGGGTATTTTAATAATTATTTCATTGTGAAATATTCTATGAATCAAAAAGATTCGGTTATATATTAATGTAGTCAAGGTTATTGGTTCATTTTCAATAATTAAGAAAAGACGATGCTCAATTTTATAGTTTATGGGGGAAGTTGCGAACTCCCCCTATTCCCACCCCCCCCAAAAAAAAAAAAATTAAGAATCATTAAAAGCATACACACAAAGCACCCATGAAGACTAAAGAATCTAATCTAATTTTAAATCCTAAATAATCATTGTAAAACTTTAATTTTACACGGTCCCATCATCATTTGTCATGTCGATTCTTAAAAATTTTATCATAGAACTTAATGAAATCAAGAGTTTTTTCTTTCATCAACACTTTGTTTGTGTATATTTAAAACGTAAAAAAAAATAAAAATAAAAATAAAAACCCTTCTTCGATTCCTTTTTCATTCTTTTTTTCTTGATTGTTTGGGGCCAATAGGCCTGTTGTTGGTATTTACTTGCACTCTAGCAATAGTTTTGAATCTTTTGATGTTCGATTCACGATGGTAAGATAGGGTGATCCAAGAGTAATTATTATAAAATTAATTAATATAATAAAGAATGATTCATCCATTATTCACTATCTCTCTCAAATAAATGGTAATACTCTTGATCATAGCCAAAAGGCGGAGAAAGGTAAATGCTCATACTCAAACATACAGATAAAATAAAATTCAATATTATTTATTTGATTAAAAGATAAACTTTACATATACCTTCCGTATATATCCAATGCAAAACTTCCCCCCCCAAAAAAAAAACAAAGCCTTCTGATTTAACTATTGCCATACCCAACAAATTAAAAAAAACAAATTACAAATCATAGATGAAATGATCCCTATCAGCACCACCACACCACCCCATCACCACAACCCCCCACTCCCCCACCTCCCTCCACAACCTCCTCCGCCCCCACCACGCCACTCCACAACCTTCCCCCACTGCCACTATTAATGATGGCTGAAGTTGCTAGAACAGCAGTTACAGCACCGTAGTCGGTCATAACAACCATGCCACCATCTTTTGTGCCACCATGCTTGCCTGTTGTGGATGAAGAAATACCTCCTCTTCTGGGGGCAGCTTTAGCAGTACTACCACCTGTTGGTTTTTTATTATTTTCTTTCTTCTTACGCCTTCCGTTGCAAAAACAGCCCATAACCTCAACTGCAACTGGCTTTTAGTTTGTACCTTTCTTCGACTTTACAGGAATGGACCAAAAACCAAACAACCATACACCCTCAAATTCCTCTATGCCTCAATTTATATAGCTAATTAAGGTCCTTCCTTTAGGATAATTTAATTAATATATGTGCTTGAAATTCAAGGTATTTCCGTAATAAAATGAGTACAACTAGACAAAGATGAAAAATAACATATATTTCAAATATTGAATTGGGGGACGGTTCTTATCTTTGACATTCATAGAACATAGTGTATAGTAATTGCTTGTCAAATACAGAAGTTGTCAATTAAATTAATTAAGAAGAGTTAGGATTGGTCAATACGATATGTATGATGATGCGTGGCAATTCCCCTTTTTCTATCCAAGAAATTTGATAAGGGCATTCCTCTCTGACTCTCAACTTCTCTCTCCCAAGACTTTGTCTATTCTTGATAGAAGCTTTTTTTTTGAGAATCTTTCTTGATAGAAGCTGCAAGCTGATAATGAGGTTTTTTTTTGGAAAAGTTATTAGATGCTCTAATAGGGCTGTCAAATGGGTGGGTTTGGAATAAGCATACACTGGGTTAGGTATATAAAACTTATTTATCCATTAAAACTCATTTAATTAATTGTTTTTAACCCAAATCCAATTCAACCCAATTATTATGGGTAAATCCCAACTCACCCAATTACCCAATTATCAAAATTATCAAAATGCCATTAAAGTGAAAATCCCAACACTTTCTTGGATTTCCTTTTCCACACTCTTTGTCTCCGCTCTACTTTTCCGGGAAAAAGAAAAAACAAAAAAAAAAACTTTTTTGAGATCTGGAAAATCTTTTTTTCTGAAATGATTTTTTAAGTACCGATCTATGATTTGAAGTGAATGTTGTTTTACTCTTGACTGATTGATCTGATTTCGAATCATGATTGTTATTCACTAGAGGCAAATATTGTTTTTTTTTTTTTTTTTAGGTGAAAATTTTTGAACTCTGTTTCTGTTTGAATCGGTTAGAAAATCAAATTAAGAAACATTTTCAAGTTTTAGTCAATTTCTTGCGTTTTCTCAGCAGCCAAAAAAGAATTCATTTAGATTTTTTTTGAATTCTCTCTAACTAACTTTTGAGTCAAACAGCTAAAAGAGAGCCAAAAAAAAAACTCAAATAACAGTGTTTGAGTTTTAGACTTTTTAAATTTAATTTAATTTGATTTTTTTTTTTTTTTTTTTTTTAAAAAAAAAACTTGATTGTTAATTGTTTGCTTGAAGGTACGAAGAGGACCTGTGGACAGAGATTGCAAAGTTTCTAGACAGAAGGTCTCTGATGAAGCTGGCTGTGACGAACAAATGGTTCAAGTGTGTGATCATGGATGATAGCATTTGGAAATTTGTGTGCCTTCGTGGTCTCTGTGCTGTGGTTGTTGTGTCTCGTTGTTCTCTGTGAAAGCTAGAGAGAGAAAGAGAAAGAGCAGAAGAGAGAGAGAAGTGTTTGGAGGCTGAGAAAATAAAGGAAAATGAAAACTCTAAAACAAAGTCTGAGGGCTTCTTTTTCTTTTTTTTCTTTTTCTTTTTTTTTTAATTTATGGGAAGGGCTAGGTTGAATTTGGGTATATTATTTTTAGGTTAAATGGGTCTCAATGGGTTGTTAGTTAAAACCCAATAATCACTGGATCTAATTGGGTTGATGTCTATTTAACCCAACTAATAATTGGGTAAGTTTAGGTTCAATTAGAGTAAGTGGGTTTGGGTGGGCAAATGAGTTTGGGCTGGCAAATGAGTTTGGGCTTACTTTGTCACCCCTATGCTCTAAGGACATTGATTTAAAAAGAGATTAAATTCTATAATGATGCATTATAAAACCCAAGTTTTATTGCTCAAATCCCAACATGTCACATCATCATATTACATATTAAAAAATAGACACATCTACACTCAATCAATTCTAATACCTAATTGAAAATCCAATTTAATTGTAAGTTTATTAAGATCGATGCTATTATGTTTGGTAGGATGTATTGAGTTTTAAGTAAAAAATTGATACGGTTATCTTATTAGATGGTATAGAATATGAGTTTTACACTTCATCCTTATCAAATTCAGACTCATTTATAAGACTACAACTAACTTTAGACCAATTTTTACAACTATTTTATGTGACAGACTATAATTAAGTGTCAATAATTTTCATATGAACTCATCATTTTTTTTTCACTACTCACCATAAACCACATAGGATAATTGCGCAAATAGGCGTGAAATTGCCTTTGGTACTAGAATATTTTAATTGACTATCAATAAATGCATTTAGAAAGAGAGGAAGTATTAATGGTTTGATGGTGACTAATAGCAAGAGTGATTGTTTGAGGGAGTGATGAAATGGGGAGAAGAGGCTCTTGATGTGAAAATTGAAAGTATTTTTTTTTTTTCCTTTCTTTTTTGGGGAGTGAGATAGAAGGAGGAAAATTTATATGGATTTTTTCAATATTTAGCTAATCATAAAACACTTTCACAAAAGAAAAGAATAAATGAGTATGAAATATATTTTATTTTAAGTTCTTATGCTAGCGTAGCATTTTACCGTATGATCAAAATTATGAGGTATTTTTCTATTTAGAGTCTTAGACAATTGTCTAAACTACCAATGGGTGTTCCAAAAAACATTTCTAAGGAGAACAACCGATGGTGGATAAGGTTAAGGTTAAAGGTTTACCTGCTTTCTTTTGTACATTTTGTTCTTATTTACACTTCTATTTTATATGATGATATACCACTCTTAGGTATCCACTTTTTAATATTCTAAAAGATCCTCACACCCAAATTATGAAATTTTATACATCTTGAAAAATAGCATTTTGAAATTCTGTATGTCATAAAATCAAATTACTCAAATTAGGGTATGCACATTGCACAATAACCAGGACATTGATTTTTTTTTTGGTGGTGTTTTTAAGATCTTAGGTCTATTATTCAATGACAAAAAATTTGACTAGTTGAGTTAAATAAATCCCACAATTTATATATGTATACATATATAAAATATTTTGAAGTAAAAGATAGAAAATTTCAATGATGTCGTAAAAAGTATTACAACAGTGTAAAATCATCGGAGGGCTATGCCAACCCCAACCCAACCCTTAATATTGTCAATGCTTATAAGCTCCATTCCAGCAGCTGGTGGAAGCAATGACAGTGGCTCCTTCCTTCTTCGATTAGATAGCTAGATGGCCAATTAAACCTTAACATTTTCAGTACAAATAGCATAATTAATTAGCAGGTTGAAACCTTCATTGCAACCTTCCACGATGAGCCAGCTGGTTGATTGATTTACCTCTTTATATTTGGATTTAATCTTTCTTTTTTCTTTTTTCTTTTTCTTTTTTTCTTTTTTTAAATACACACAAAGGAAGAGAAGATGAGATTTTAACACTAAAGCACCGAAAGTACTTAGATAGTCTTAGAATATAGTGAAATTGTGTTTTTTCCTCTCATTTTCATGATGGACTCAACTATGAATTTAACGAACGGACTTCACTATAATTGTGAAAGGAATGAACATTATTCACTATGCTCCGGAAGTACTTAAAAATTATTTCAAAAGTACACATTAAATTTATTTATTACTACTATTTGTTATTTAATTTTTGATAATTTGAACTGATGATGCCGAAAATAATACCACCAGTGAGTCACACGTTCCTCGTACGATCGCCAATGGCACCTGCACAACAAAAGGGAATAACCTAGCAGAGAGTATCGGTGTGGTACCGGCCAAACACCCTCCGAAGGTCAAGTTAGTACTATTCTCACTGCTCTAGAGTGCTAGAGAGGGTAAATTATGCATACCTTGGTTTGTGAGGGTGCTTGGGTTTTTATAGTAGTAGATGGTTGACCTCTCTTCCTTGGAGTAGAAGTCTTTTCCTTATAGAAGTCTTCTTGGGCGTATTTTACGGGATCCTTTCCATATAGGAATCCTTAGGTTCCTTGAAACGTGGGGAGCAAGTTATTTTACTTATATACGTAAACGTGCAGATCAATCAATCCGTAGACTGACGCCGTCAGTTTAGGTTTACCCCGTCTGCTCAAGTTTACTCCCGTCTGTTCAATTTTATTCCCGTCAGCTTCAGGATGCCCAGTTACATGTGGAGTTCTCTTCCTTCATACCTTCGTCAGCCTTGAAGAAATGCTGACGGTAAAATCATCTCGTCACCCTTGTCAAGCTTGGCCCGTCACTCTTGTCTAACTAATTTAATCCTCATCATGAACTATTTTATTAAAGGCGGTAATTTGATCAATTGATGACAAAATTAATTAAGAACCATAAAAAAGCTTCAACATGCAATTTTTATTTTTAATTGATTTAAATTCTTTAAATAATCAATTGTCACGCCGGTTCTTAAAAAATTTATCATGAAGTTTGATGACATCGTTGCAAGAGTGTTTTCTTTCATCAACTCTTTAGTTTCTGCCAAAAAAAAAAAAAATTAAACGAAAAAAAAAAAAAAAAAAAAAAACCCTCTTCATTTCATTTTTTGTTGTTGATTGTTAGGGCCAATAGGCCTGTTGTTGATCTCAGCCAAAAGAATGGAGAAAGGTATAAATGGTCATACTTTTACGTATCAAATTCAATATAACCATATTTATTCTCATGATCAGTCATGACAACAACAAAATATATATATGATATCCATCCCATGCGTAAGTCATAACTCTTTATTCAACAAGTAG
The DNA here is from genome assembly GCF_001633185.2 of Quercus lobata. Taxonomy (NCBI): domain Eukaryota; kingdom Viridiplantae; phylum Streptophyta; class Magnoliopsida; order Fagales; family Fagaceae; genus Quercus; species Quercus lobata. The sequence goes on along the minus strand of NC_044910.1, from coordinate 28,651,752 downwards.
TATACGCCTATACACAACAAATTACAAATCATAGATGTCATGTTCCTTATTTTCAGCAACCACCACCTCCGCCGCCGCCACCACCACCACAGCCTCCACCGCCACCGCCACCACCGTAGCCCCCACCACCTCCTCCTCCTCCACCACTACCACCACCACAACCCCCTCCACCTCCTCCACCACCACCACAATTACCTCCTCCATAGTTGGTCGTCATAACAACCATGCCACCATGCTTGCCTGTTGTAGATGAAGACTTACCTCCTCTTCTTGGGGTAGTTTTAGCAGTATTACCACCTATTGGATTTTTATTTTCTTTCTTCTTACGGCTTCCGAAGCAAAAACAGCCCATAACTTGAAGACTTGGAAGTGTAACTGGGTTTTACTTTGTATCTTTTTTTTGACTTTATAGGTATATGGCCCCAAAACCAAACGACTATACTGGCTCTAATTCCTCTATGCCTCTCCTTTATATAGCAAATAAATAGAACCCACATTGGGTTGGTTTGAGATATTGATAAATCCATATCCCATGCTAGCTAGGATTAATGAGTACTAATGTCCTTTAGGATAACGTAATTAATATATGGGCTCCAAGGTCACGTCATTTCTATATCAATGTAAGAACCACTTGACGAAGATGAAAAATAACATAAATTTTCAAATACTGAATATTAAATTGGGAGGAATCTTATTGCGTTTACACTGAATAATTCATAGAACATGTTTGCTTGTTGCGTAGGAACGTTGTCAAGTAATTAATAAGAGTTCAGATTGGTCTATAAGATATGTATAATGCGTGGTAATTTCCCTTTTTCTATCCAAGAAATTTAATGACATTCCTATCTGACTCTGAAGTCTCAACTTCTCTCCAAGTCTTCGTCTACTCTTGATAGAACTGAGAAGCTTCACGGTAATTATGATTTTTTTTGGTAATAAAAAATGCGTTATGAACTTATGATCCATTAATAATTTAGGTCCTTTTGCTTTGATCAGAAATATAGGAAGTCAGATTTGAAAATTGCAAAAGAAAATATATAATCTGGTCTTACTCGATCGTTTCAAAGATCAGACAAGATAAAATGACCTTCGACTCCTGCCACTACAAGTATAAGGTAGCATTTGGTGATGCATTCTCTATATATATATATTATTTTAGGCTTTGTAGCTGAATGCATACTGCATAGTGATCTAATATAATGTATTCTTCTTAGAAGGCCATAAGTAGTTAAGTACTACTACCCCCAAAAAACCGATCCCCTAAGAGCCATAGAAAAATATTCTACTTATAATCATAATTTTTTTTTTTTTTTGAGGAGATAAACATAAATTAATTTGAGATAAAGATATGTAATCTTTTAAAAATAATCAAGGCATATGGAAAACTTTTCAGATATATTCTCATACTTTCAATAATTCTATATATGATGATTTTTCACCTTTTTTTAATTAGAATATGGTAGGATTTTTTTTTTTTTTTTTTTTTTTTTTGAGAATGAATATAGTAGAACTTTGTTGGATAAAAAGGCATGTGGATAAATCAAACAAATGCCTCTCTCTCTTCTTGGCAAAACTTGTTAATGTTTGAACAAACACAAATACAAGAATTGAAAATACAATGAAAATAAATTTTCTTAAAATAGACTACCACCCCTTTAATAGCATCAATGAGCCAACCGACCTAGAAATACATTGCAATTCAAAATTTAAAAGAGGAAAAAAAAAAAAAAATTCAACGCTAGAGCCTTCACTACGAGTTTTCTTAAGAAAAAAGAAAAAGAAGATTTGGGAAGCTTTAGCCTCATTGGGTTTGGCTAAATTGTAACTTGGCAACATTTTTCCTTTCATTGTAATATGAATCATTCATTATTGTCATTTTTATTCAATTTGAAACTTCATTCATACGTATCTATTCAACATATTCTAAAAATATCAAAAGAAAATTCTTTATTTTGGTTTTCAATCTCAAAATCAAAAAAACTTGCTTAAAATACCTTTTGACTATAATAATCTATGGTTATGCATACACTACAATTCACCCCAAGCAAATTAAGCCACCACCCCCTCAGCTTCATCCACCACCGCCTCCGCAACCTCCTCCACCACCACCGCAACCCCCTCCACCTCCGCCACCACCACAACCTCCACCTCCACCACTGTGATCAGTGGAGGTGTTTGCATAAGCAGCCGTGCTCATAAAAACCATGCCACCATCATTTCTGCCACCTTTGCGTTTAGGAGCCTTACCTGAATAACCCGCCGGGGAAGCATTTTTTTTTTTTTTTATTCTCTTTCTTTTTACTCCCTTGTATGCAAAAACACCCCATTGCCGCAAATGTAAACGGTACGGAGAGACACTTCCTTAATTTCTTCGACTATGAAATTTTTGCCAAAAGACCATATTACTATCTTAGTTTTTCTATGGCTATCTTAGTTTATATATATATATATATAAGCTAAGCTGCAAGTTGTCTTGTTAATTTGTTGGAAACTTAATGAGCATTGAAATGTAAGAGGTTTGAACGTACTTTTCAATCCAATATGGGAAATTGAAGTTTCTTAGTTAGCCCCCATAGGATTAACGCGATACATACGCTGCAACTGCAACGACGCGTGCTTTCCAAGTAAATATGGTAGAGACTAGAGACCCAGAGAGGGCTCCACCACGGCACGGACTCTTTCAAACTTAATTTTCTTCTTGCCGCTTTTTTGGTTTTTCATTTTGATAAGAATAAACAGGGGGCAGTAGAACCCACACTAATAGACCCATGAATAAAAGCCCAACTTTCTAAGCTGTGGGCAGCTTAACACTTCTTGGAATAAAATAAGTGGCCCAGGATATAAAATAAAGAGACTTGATAGTCAATGATTAATTATGCACATCAAAAAGAAAAAATGATTAATTACTATGATATTTCAGTCCACTTGAGATGGGAAGTTGAGTGTGTTTGGACGGGGAAAGTATCTCATGCATGTCAATTATATATGTATCACCCATCTCATATTTTGTGAATTTCACGTGGCTATAATAATAAAATCCATATATTATGAGAAGAAAGATAAATATATCAATTATCGAATATATAATAAAATAATTACTGATTTGAATGGAGAGACTTAAGGTCTATTTGGTTTCAAAAAATGGTGTTTTCACTTTTCATTTTATGTATTCCATATTCAAATCATGAATTTGAATATATATATATATATATATATATATATACTAGCCTTTGAGCACGCACTCACGCGCATGCTCAGAGACTCTTCTATTTTTTGAGTAAAAATTAATAATTTGTATTTATTATAATTTGAGATTTCTACCTTTTTCCAATCACAAATAAAAAAAACTAAGGGTGTAATGAAATTTAAAAAAAAAATTGAAAAAAAAGGAGGACAAAAGAAACAAATACATCATGATGAAGTAAAAAAGAAAAAAAAAATTGAATATGTAAGGTGAGTTTTGTAGATTAGAGGAGTTTTAAAACTAACAAAAGAGTAATCCTATTTTATAGGGAGTTAGTGAGTAGAAGTAGAAATTTAAATCAACGTAAAAGTTGGAATTTATTAGAAGTAGGAATGCATTTCAACGTAGAAGTAAGAATTTATTATTTTTGTCAATTTACTATTTTAGCCTCATTTTAAAGTTTTAGGTAGGTGTATTTTTGACAATAAAAAAAGTAATAACTAACTTTCTTATTTCAATTTACTATTTTAACCCCATTTTTAAGTTGTTGGTTAATTAATTTAGGGGTATTTTTGACAAAAAAAGAATAAGCAATAACTAACTTTCTGAATCCTCTTAATATATACAGATATATATAAATAAATAAATAAAACTCATTTTCACATTTGGTAGTGTTTAGTAAGTTGTTTTGAATACATAATTAAGTATATAATACATCATACCTGAGTTTGATTATTGTTTTCTATTTTTTTTAAAAAAATTAACTTTTCTCACTTACAATCACATCACTCAAAAAAAGTAATTTTATGCTTTCACAATATTTACAAATATGCCACTGTGTTCGTATTTATAGAAAATGAAAACGCTAAAAAGTTGTTTTCATTTTTTGAATTAAAATCCAACTTTTAGGATACTAAAAATGAAAATTGAGTACAAATGCTAAAACCAAATTAGTTTTTTAGTGGTGGGTCCCACAAAAAACTAAAAAAGAATATAGAGTATTATTGTTTATTTGGCTAACCAACCAGCCTCTTATTTTCATTGATTTAAAAAAAGGTTATATAAATTAAATTGATTAGGAGACCCTTAACCACCACATTTTTACTAGATGCTCTTTATGTTACAAAGAATCCTAACAGTGTGTATAGAGAGGAACTATACGAGCTAAGTCCTTATAACTTACAATATAACTGAACCTCTTGGACGGTTACTCTTGGACTCTTATTTACATTGGTACATAATAAACCTAATATCTTTACAATAATGGTATTAATTATCTAGAAAAGTTTTTTTTTTTTTTTTTTAAATTGTACATACACTGACATTAATTAAAACTGGCATTTTAAACAAAAACAAACAAACACACACTTAATGACATTCTGGGAGTCACCTTCATGAATGAAGAATGATGCTCTCTACTTGGTAGTCTAGTTAGATTTCCAGAAAATTAACTTTGACTTCGTTGATTGTGGGATTATAGAACAACAACAACACCTAGATCATGGGGATGGTTTACTCTAGATGTCACCAAGTCGATACTTGATACTGTTTGGACCATGGTGGGACTAACGTGAGACTACGGTTGAATTCACTTAAAGTTTCCTCCATAGCTAGGCCCTAAAGTATTGGTTCGTCTGTGGACATAACTGGGAACTATTACAATCATGCCGAACAGCCGAAGTGAGGTTTCCACAAATAACCCTTTTTAGATTATATATATATATATATAAATAAATATATATATATATATATATATATATATATCCTAGAACAAATAATTGATGATATTTTCATCTTTAGGCAACCAACCCAAGAATAAATTAAAAAGAGAAGTTCATACATGGTACTACTTGGCTCACATGAAAATCCACCCCAAACTAGTTTTGTTGTGTCTATTTTTAATTTTTTATTCAATTATAATTTGCTATGTAGTGGAGCAGATTTTATTTTAAATAACATAAGACCTTGTGAACCCCTGGATTCGTGAAAATAAATTTTGTATTATGAAATGGATCCCAAGCAAATGAACTTCGATCTCTCTTTCTCTCTCTCTCTCCAAAGAATTATCTCCTGCATTATATACTATTAGATAAGAGTCTAAATCTTCTGTCCCACTTTTCCTGCTCCATTCTATACTCCACCAATAAAAACTTACTACATGTTCATCTAATTAATTAAATACTATCATTATTGACTTATTAATACTGCCATTATTAATTAATAGTAGTATTTAATTAATTAGGTGAACACGTGGTAAGTTTTTATTGGTAAAGTATAAAGTGGATTAAGAAAAATGGAACATAAAATTTGGACTCATTATAAGACATTTTGTGGACTAAAACTTCTCCTTTTCCAAATATCATTCGGTTGGAAAAAAAAATCTTACTTGTGGGGGAATTTGAAAAATTAATGGAACCACTAATAAGCTTTATGACATAAACTTTCATACAGATACTACAAATTGAACTTCAAGTTTAAATAATTTGTTGATACATAAATCCACGCAAAGCCCACATTTCATAAACAAATAATATGCCCTGTTACGACCCGAACTGAAGTGTGCGTATCAGCAAACTTTGAAAGCCAAAGGCACTACCCAGCAAAGCCACCACCTCCTCAGTTACAACCACCACCGCCACAGCCACCTCCACCAGCATCACTGACAGATATGATTTCAGCTGCAGTACTCACAAAAGCTATTATGTACGGCGTACGCCATCTTTTAGACCTCCATTGGGTTTACCAAATCTACCAGGATCACTAGCATCACCACCACTAGGATAAGCATCGGCAGTGGTTGCATAATTAGGTGGAACAGAAGGGAGGAGCTGTTTGATACATATTTCCCTTCCTTTGACGCCGTCGTCTAATGAAAAAGCAAAATAAAAATGACATGAGTTTATATAACTGGCGCAGAGACAAATCTTCTTTTCTTAAACTATATAGGAAATGAGTTTATGGCCAAATTAAAACCAAATGATGAAACAGCCGGATTTTCCTCTATGGCTCCCCTTTAATCCTTATATATATGGCTAAGTTGCTAAGGTGCTTTAGGTACTTATAGTTCCGCATGCGTGTCTAATTCAAATCAACAAAGGCTATAATAATGTCCTCTTGCGGAACTTATCAAAATTTCAATTTTCAGTAGCATACAAATCAACATGTGATTGAATGATTGTCAAAGGTTGTTAAAATTGAAGTTTCATAGGTCAGTGCTATCGTCATCATTTGTCCCTTCGCTATCCAAGAAATCCTTTCTTTGGAGAAGAATTATTCTTCATTCCTCTTGATACATGCAGCTATATACGTTCATTATGTTCTTACCTTTTTTTAATTATTCTTATTTTTGGTCTTGTGTATTATTAAATACTAGTATATAACTCATGTTTATGCATGAAAATGATGAATTGAAGTTGTTCTATTAATGTTAGTTTGGGTTATTAAATATATAAAACATAGTTCAACCAAGACATTTAGAGATACTAAAATAGTTTTTCTTTACAATTTTCATGATATTGGTTACGCCAAGTTTCTCATTACATTGTTATTACGTATATAATTTTGAAAATTGCTATTGGATACTATATATACAATATCAATTCACAATTATTGTTTGTGAAATTCTACTAAATACAATACAAAATATAATAATATATTAGTCAAATAGTATCTTCTAAATTGAATGGGAATAAGTGCATGAAATTGTTCACCTCAATTACAGTTTATTATATTCAATATCTTCGCATACAAATCTAAATAAAAACAATGTAAAAAAATATGTTCATTAGTTCAGAGAAAAAATAATAACAAAAATCTAAACAATTTAATTTATATGGAAAGCCAACAAAAGCAAAATCCAATTTTGATTCTATTGAATTTTCTCTAAAATTTGGTTTAAAAAAGCAAATATATATGTGTGTATTGAGAATCAACATTATTATATATTATATATGGGCTTAAATTCTGTCTAATTTTGAGAATCAACATTATTATGTGTAAGGACACGATTTTTACGACCCCAGGATAGCGTTGGGCTCGTGTGTAAAGGGCCCAAACAATATGATTTGTAGAGAGTGGGATTGGAAAGGCATGACATTGGGCGCTGGGCGGTGGTTTGATCCGGATTTTTATTGAGACCCATGCGTAGGTGAATTTGGCCTGAAGGATCCTATCTTACATGGATGGGGTTTGAAAGGTCCGTCTCCTCGGACTTAGTCCGAGTAGCTTCTCATCCTTCCCCGTGGGTAGCAGTGTCTGCCAGCCTCCTTCCTTTTGGGCATCCCCCCCCCCCCACCCCCCTTTTATACTGGTATTTTCTCTCGATCCTCAAATACGTGTCAGTTTCTCCTTATTTGGGGTGGTTACTCGTCTTATCAACCCTCACGTCGGAGTGGTTGGGGAAGAACTGGAAAGCATGGTACGAGTATGGGTTTGTCAGGCAATGGGCTCCACATTAAGGTGTTGGCAGCCTTTTCCCCTGCGCTGCTCCTGTGCTGGATCTGTCCTTTTCTTTGGGTGTTTTGCGAGATGTCGGGCATAGAGTCGTCCTCGGCCACATCCTTGGGCCTTCAAGGAGCTTTTACTGTGTGTCCCTGAAGATAGGGCTCCTCAGCCTGGGCTTTGGGCCCTTAATGTGAAGTGGGCCGGGATTCCAATTTTCAGGCCCCACAATAGCCCCTCAAAATCTTGCCTCCCGACTTTTTAGTTGGGAAGGAGGGTTTTGGTGATGCTGAGCCCACCTCGTGACTTGCTCACATCCTATATTCTATTATTATTTATGCTTTTCCATTTACATGGAAGTCGTGTCAAAACAAGGGACGCTCCTTTACTTTCCATTCCCGCAGAGTCCTCTGATATTTCGGTACTCGAGGTGCGCCTTCACGAGGATCTTCAAATCCTACGGCTGAGGATGAGGTTGGAAATTGGGCCGAGTTGGCTTTGTCCGTAGCATTCCTTGGAAACTTGCATGAATTAAATGCCACCGGTTCGCTTCTGTGTATAAATAGGGTAGGGGTCACTCCCATTACACATGAACTCTCCTGTTCCCCTCAGAATCATACTTCTTCCATATCCGTGATCTCGATTTCTGGTGCCCTTTTGCCTCAAAATAAGGTGTTTGAAGCGTGGATGGGGATGAAGGGTCTTCGTGTGCTTCAGAGGCACCGAATTCTCAAGGTGATATGGTACGGGCAAGGATGGCACAGATTCAAGCCAGTCCCCCGTTTTGACAGGAGGAAGATGGTATTCCTCCCTCTTTTAGTCAAAATCCGAAGCAGGTTCTGGTCATGCCAAATTTTTGGTATGTCAGAAGAAGGAATTTCCGCCATCAGCGCCGTCTGCCTTGTAGCAGGCAAATTTTTGCGGGGGCTCCTCAACTTCCGGCTCCTTGCACCTTTTCTTCAACGGCGCTAGCTCGAAGCCAGGTGCTCTCTGCACCTTTTCTTCAACACTGCCGGCCCCTCGTCGGGTTCTTTTGCTGCCTGAGCTATGGGCATGTAAAAGTATTGCGGAATGGTTCCCTTACTCAACATCTTGGCACGGCAGCCAACCCCTCCTCTGTGCTTCTCCTTCGGCGTTATCTTTACTCCCTTGTATTTTTTCTTTTTACTTACGTAGTTAGTTGTAATGTAAGCTTGTTTCAGCTTTTCATTGTATACTGTACTATTCCTTTGTCTTAATAAAAAATGAGTTTATTTCTTTCTAAATACTTTTCTTTCCTGCAACATCTGCTTTGTGCATGAATGTTAAATATAAGCTTGCCTTTAGTGATACTTAGAGCAGAAAAATGCCTTAATACAGATTCCTACTAGTTTAAACCTACGAACACTATTAAGTATAACAATGGCGATCCTCAATAAATTAAACTTGTGGAACTAATCGGGATAATGGCCGAGCGCTGTGCGATGCATGCTAGACTAATGTCCGAGAACGATAAACTTCTAAATAATTCATCCGAGAGGGTAGCCGAGCAGTGAGGGACTTCAATCGTGTTTTTGGTAACATATTGCTCTATGTTGCATTAATCCCTTTGGTACTGAGGGTCCGAGGGTAGACTGGGAATCCGTTTAGTATAGGGATTAACCCAACTGTTAACGGGGGGTCCTTCTCGAATGGATTTTAAGATTCAAGTGACAGTTTTTCTTTTAAGTACTTGGTTTCCCCATAGGCTTGAGTCCGAGGACCATACAAGGCCTTGGCTCTGTCCACAACTTGTAAGATTTCTTTTTTATACTTGATTTCCCCATAGGCTTGAGTCCGAGGACCATACAAGGCCTTGGTTCTGTTCAAAACTTGTAAGATTCCTTTTTTGTACTTGGTTTCCCCGTAGGCTTGAGTCCGAGGACCATACAAGGCCTTGGTTCTGTCCAAAACTTGTAAGATTTCTTTTTTGTACTTGGTTTCCCCGTAGGCTTGAGTCCGAGGACCATACAAGACCTTGATTCTGTCCAAAACTTATAAGATTTCTTTTTTGTACTTGGTTTCCCCGTAGGCTTGAGTCCAAGGACCATACAAGGCCTTGGTTCTGTCCAAAACTTGTAAGATTTCTTTTTTGTACTTGGTTTCCCCGTAGGCTTGAGTCCGAGGACCATACAAGGCCTTGGTTCTGTCCAAAACTTGTAAGATTTCTTTTTTGTACTTGGTTTCCCCGTAGGCTTGAGTCCGAGGACCATACAAGGCCTTGGTTCTGTCCAAAACTTGTAAGATTTCTTTTTGTACTTGGTTTCCCCGTAGGCTTGAGTCCGAGGACCATACAAGGCCTTGGTTCTTGTCCAAAACTTGTAAGATTTCTTTTGTACTTGGTTTCCCCGTAGACTTGAGTCAAGGACCATACAAGGCCTTGGTTCTGTCCAAAACTTGTAAGATTTCTTTTTTTTACTTGGTTTCCCCATAGGCTTGAGTCCGAGGACCATACAAGCCTTGGTTCTGTCCAAAACTTGTAAGATTTCTTTTTTGTACTTGGTTTCCCCATAGGCTTGAATTCGAGGACCATACAAGGCCTTGGTTCTGTCCAAAACTTGTAAGATTTCTTTTACTTGTACTTGGTTTCCTCATAGGCTTGAGTCCGAGGACCATACAAGGCCTTGGTTCTGTCCAAAACTTGTAAGATTTCTTTTTTGTACTTAGTTTCCCCGTAGGCTTGAGTCCGAGGACCATACAAGGCCTTGGTTCTGTCCAAAACTTGTAAGATTTCTTTTTTATACTTGGTTTTCCTATAGGCTTGAGTCCGAGGACCATACAAGGCCTTGGTTCTGTCCAAAACTTGTAAGATTTCTTTTTTGTACTTGGTTTCCCCATAGGCTTGAGTCCGAGGACCATACAAGGCCTTGGTTCTGTCCAAAACTTGTAAGATTTCTTTTTTGTACTTAGTTTTCCCATAGGCTTGAGTCCGAGGACCATACAAGGCCTTGGTTCTGTCCAAAACTTGGTTTATTTTTCGACCCTAAGCCCTTATACCAGGGCGGGGAGAGTTGGCTTGAGGCCGGAAGCCCCTAGAGATGCCCACGCCCTTGGCACTGCAAGGCGTAGCCCCTAGTAGAAGTTTATGTCGGAGCAACAGCTGTATGTCGCCGGAGACGTAGGAAACCTCACGAACCTCTGCTTGCTAGAGAGTTGACTCCACCGCCACCCGCGCCAACGCGCAAGCCTCCCCACAGACGGCGCCAGTTGTAAGGACACGATTTTTACGACCCCAGGATAGCGTTGGGCTCGTGTGTAAAGGGCCCAAACAATATGATTTGTAGAGAGTGGGATTGGAAAGGCATGACATTGGGCGCTGGGCGGTGGTTTGATCCGGATTTTTATTGAGACCCATGCGTAGGTGAATTTGGCCTGAAGGATCCTATCTTACATGGATGGGGTTTGAAAGGTCCGTCTCCTCGGACTTAATCCGAGTAGCTTCTCATCCTTCCCTGTGGGTAGCAGTGTCTGCCAGCCTCCTTCCTTTTGGGCATCCCCCCCCTTTTATACTGGTATTTTCTCTCGATCCTCAGATACGTGTCAGTTTCTCCTTATTTAGGGTGGTTACTCGTCTTATCAACCCTCACGTCGGAGTAGTTGGGGAAGAGCTGGAAAGCATGGTACGAGTATGGGTTTGTCAGGCAATGGGCTCCACATTAAGGTGTTGGCAGCCTTTTCCCCTGCGCTGCTCTTGTGCTAGATCTGTCCTTTTCTTTGGGTGTTTTGCGAGATGTCGGGCATAGAGTCGTCCTCGGCCACATCCTTGGGCCTTCAAGGAGCTTTTACTGTGTGTCCCTGAAGATAGGGCTCCTCGGCCTGGGCTTTGGGCCCTTAATGTGAAGTGGGCCGGGATTCCAATTTTCAGGCCCCACATTATGTATTATATATGTGCTTAAATTCTATCCGGATGTGACGTAAACCCCTTGGATTATGCCACCAATAATATGACCACGTCAGCCTCTAACTAGAAAATTAAATATTTCTTTCCACACACAATCCTATTTCAAAAATCAAAACAAATCAAAATCTCAAACATTATCTTTCTATTGTTCAAGTCTTCAAGAATAGAGAAGAAGCACACCCAGCACCCCACCACCCATGCCGCCATATGCCATCATACGCCGCTGTATGCCACCACAAGCAACAAAATTTGCTGCCATTGCCATTGTCCTATCTACTATCCCAGTCTCCACAACATATGTTGTATATGGTTTGATTGGGGTTTGAGGGTATGGGTTTTCTGTGGGTTTGAAGGATTTTTTGTGGCAATGGGTTGGTGACTTGGTGGTTCATTATGTGTGTGCAAAGATAGAGATAGGGATGGTGACTTTAGGGTTTGATGATATCCAAGACTTACGGTTTATTTAATATGATCTATAAGATTTTTCAATAGAGGCACTTTTGAATTGCTCTTTTAGAGAAAATTTAGGTGGGTTTATTGTATTTTTGGTGTATTTTGCGGGTTTCATGAAATGGATTTTGTAAATTTCATTATTGGTATATAAAATTGGTGTTCAAACTTCAAAGTTTCTTCTTCTTCTTTATCCCAGTGTAGTTCTTGAGGTTTCATTCCAACTTTTGAGATTGTTATGGGTTGGAAATCGATTGAGTACTTTTTACAAATTTAATTTGATGTTGGTTCAAATTTGTTATAGAGAAATGGAGAGAAGATTAGGCGGTGGTGACGGCAGCGACTTTGGCGATGTGGGTGTGGCGGGTTGCTAGATCGGTGCTTCTTGTGATGAAGAGATGAGATTTTATTTTGACTTGAATGATAGAAGTTAGAAAGGAGGAGATGGGATTTTGTTCTGTGAAATGGCATTTGTTTGTAGCGAGTTGTGTTATTAGATGGAGTAAACCAAGGGGTTTACGCCACATCTGGACACAATGCAAACTCATTATATATTGATCTATTTGTAATTCAAGAACATTAAAGTAAAACTCCAATGCATTTAGGGGGAAAAAAAGGTAACACTCCATTTCTTTTTATACTAATATTTTCTATAAAAAAAAAAAAAAGTTATTTTTCAAAAAAATATTTCACTTTCCTATGTTTAGTAATGAGTAATGACCTCAAAATGAGATAAAATTGTTTTCAATAGTTTCCATATTTCCTCTTTAACTTAATTTTATTTAGCATGACTTGAAATAGGGTTGCTTTTCAAAAAATTTTACTGAAATCAATCTCTAAAAAGTTAGTCATATTTTTAATAGGATTTTTCATTAACCAAACATAGTTTTTCTTTGATTTATTTTTTCTAGTACTACTAGACAAAAGAAAACTTTTTTTTTTTTTTTAATCTGTCTTCATAAGATATTTTTCATCAAAACAAACGAGCGTAAAACTAAAATGCAACTATATATGGGCCCAGATGAAATGAGAAAAGGTCAGCTCAAAGGAATTGCAGGGCGGTTGGACAACAAAACAATATTGTCCGTCAATTCTTGCAGTTGTTCATAATTTACTTGTCCAAACTCCAAAGCCGTAAATCTATGTCCAACCTTTGCTACAAAAAATAAATAAAAAATAAAAAAATAAAAAAGAAGAAGAAGAAGAAGATATATATCATTGTAACCCTTACATCCTTGGGTTGGGCTCCATAACATTTACAGGTTCAGCTTAAGTTTCTCTTGCTCACATAAGATATAGCTATACAAATTAAATTAATCCTTCACAAAATCTTTGTCTCCGAAAATGGTCCACCTTACCAGTCTGGCCCATACATACTATTGACTCTGCCAATCATGCATGGAGGTGTTCTTAAAGTTGAACGGTTGAACCCCACGCATATGGGAGGTCCCAGTACGTTCAAGTTAAAAGTTTGCGATGATGGAGAACAAGGCAAGATTAACGGTCAATATGTTTCCCTATATTAATTTGGAAAACTCAAATTAAGCTTTAGGATAGTGCGTAGCACTCTTGTCTGTGACTCTGTGAACCTTTAATGGTAAGAAAATTTAAAGAGTTTGATTATCCTACCATGTACCGTGGATGTTATATTGGTGTCGCTATACCAATTAAAATGATTGAGAGCTACGTACCTATAAATTTAGTGAATACAAAAAATTTTCATATTATTGACCTGATTTTTTGTTAATGGTTATTAATAGATAATAAAAGTTTGTGTCAATAATGTATGCATATGAAGGTGGTATAATTTTAATTAAATCTTATCACTTTAATAAATAATTTTAAAAAAAATCAAAAATTGTTTTTATTGGTTCAATATTTTAAGGGTATTCTTAGAAGCAGAGGAATCAAAGAAAAAATGTAAAACCCATGTTCAGGTAGATAAATGATGTAGACCTTGTGCTTCAGGCTATGTACAACTGTACAAGTCCAAAGATCCAAAGAGTTTGGAGGAGATGGTGGATAACTTGTTTTGGCTAGTGTTTTTGTTGCTTGTTGATGCCATTGGAGAACAAGGAGAGATTCGTCAGCGCAAATGGAGTGGAGTTGATGATCATTATTATGAAGCAATCAAGCATAAGAATTTAGCTTATGGCAATATGGCTCCGTCATTAGGGCTTAAGTGATAGGGGATGGGGGCATGCAATGACGAGGTAAAGACCAGCAGGCAAGTGACATTAAAGAAAGAAAGGTGAATATGGATTTAGAGAAAAGACCAAAAAAGAGAGAAAGAAAAAGAAGAAGAATAAGAAGAAGGAAATAAAAAACAAAAAACAAAAAAGTGGATAGCCAAAGTGCCGAACTATAGTGCTCGATGGTTTGTGTTGGCAAATTGGCACTATAGTTCGAATTTCCTTACAAAATAATCAAATTTTAAGATAAAATAAATTAGACACATGGCCTAGCATAATTTGTGGAATATAAAGTGAAATATAAAAAGTACAACATAAAATGATTTCTGTTTGCTCAAAATTGTTTTTGAAAGTTTGAAGTTATTCCAAAAAAAGCTGAAATTTTGGTTTAAAGTTAAATCATTGCTAAAGAGTTATTTTGTGGACTAACGTTCTTTCACTTCTTTTTATTTTGGGGGAAGTCTTTTATTAGAGAATTCACATCAGTCCGTGTAAAATTTTTCATCTATTTTAATATAAAAATCTATTTTTTCTATTTTACACGACCACTTTTCCAAAACACCCACATCAGTCAATCTATTTTAGAAGATATTTCAATAAAATATTCGTTCTTTATTATTTTTTTATTAGTTTCTCTCATAGTCATACTTTTTTAATTTAAACTTAAATTTCAAGTAAACCACCAAAACCGGTGCCTCGTCCAGTGGAGCCTCTTATGCTAGAGGTCCGATGGTCGAACCACCGTAATAGTGTTTTCGGCAATCGCTGCCGAATTGGTGTCTTCGCCCACCATGCTGCCAGCACTGGTGGCCAAACCACCAAAATAGTGGCTCTGTCGCTCCAACGATAGTCGATAGATCGATGTCTTCGACCATCATTCTACCATCAATGAAATATTTCGGTATGTCGTTTTAGAGTTACGCATTGGAGATATATATATTATTTACTATTTGTATGATTTTATTTTATTTTTAAAAGGTAATGATTTGAATTAAAAAATTTAATACAAACTTTAATAAAATTCCAAATAAAATCATCAGTTTTGTTTGAAAAGAAAAAAAAAATCTCAATTATAATTCTTTTATAATCAAATTATATTGTAGAGATATTTACAAGCAAAGAAGCTTCAAGGAAGCTTCCTTTCCCCTCACTTTTAACCCCCACCACTAAAATATCTGGCCTTTTTTTATTTTTTTCCTTTTTTATCTCACAAAATCACATTTTTCTCTACTTCCTCTCCCAAGGTCTTTTCTCTTAATTTTTTTTTTTTTTTTTTTTTGATCTTTTCCTTTGCCGTAGCTCTCAAGAACTTCTTTCTCTCCTCTCTCATGGCAGCAACAAGCACTTCACGAGCAAAGAAAGCAGCAAGCTCTCCATGGCAGTGGTGACGACGGCAGCTTTGATTTGAGTTTGGGTTTGGGTTGATGGGTTTTTTGTTGAAAGTTTGATTTTGGGTTCTAAATTGTTGAGTTTTCCTTTGAAGGTTTGATTTTGGGTTTGGATTCATTTTTGGTTTGATTTTTCTTTGTTTTTGGTTGATTTTGTGATTAGAATATCATGGGTTGTGATGGGTTGTGGTGGTGGTGATTGAGTGGTGGTTGGGCGGTGTTGGGTGGATTTGCAGCAAACTGGGATGGACACAGACAAAGAAGAGAGAGAGAAATTTAGAAATTTACACAGTTACTATATATAGCATAGGTTTAGAAAGACTGATGCAAGTGTTTTTTGTACTATATTGTGTAAATTTTTGCACTTTTTTGTATTTTGCAATGGCTGATGCAATATTTCAATTGCTCTTATAACTATATGTTTGGAATGAAATTAGGTGAAATTTGGAGAATGTATAGCTAAGAGGTTTGTCATTCAATTGTTTTGCCAAACTTTATTATAATGAGAACTATGGTTCAAATCATTATCTTCCATTTATTGTAACAATTATAAAAATGAAGAATGTATTATGGCCTCTCCTTTTGCCGTGAGAGTGACGTTGTATATGTTAGGCGTATAAGATAATTATTGGTTTGTGATACTCCAAATTATGTGGATTTAATTGACTGTTGGACTATTTAAGTGTGTGTTGTGTTGACATATGTTGATGAGTTCCACATAAGGGACTTACTAAGTGGATTTTGGGTTTATAATTAATTAGAAATAAATTTAGAAATTTTCATTTCATATAATCAAACCAGCCCTATATAATCTTCCACTACATTCAATTCATTGGATTAAAACCCAAATTAACATATTTCAAAATTCCATAAATTCACCGATTCCCAAGTTTCCTACTTGAATTTTATGATTTATCTTTTTATAAATACGATAAGATTTGAACTAATGTCGTTTGTTACAGGATGATGATGATGATTCTTGTTTACATGATATAAATATTCTACGGACATTTTATGGACTAAAATTTCTCACCTTTTCCAAATATCATTTCTATCAAAACCAACAACAATACAGAACTACAAATAGCCCAAACCAGCAGCACTTCTGACAAGGCCCCTTAAAAGGAAGACACAACAACAAACCAACAAGAACCTCAACTAAGCCCCAGCCAGTCGAAGCAACACAACAAACAAACCTTCAAAACCATAACAGAACTACAACACCAAAAACCACTAACAAATGCACAACCAACAGTACTCCATTGATCTTGTACTGATTAATATTATATATAGAGAAGTGAAAATCTTAGCCTTAGGAATAAAATAGACATAGCTTCCGGTGATTAATTTAGTGAGTAATCTCGCATATTGTCTAGAGTAGTTCTACATACACAATAAAATTTATAATATTTTATTTTCACAACAAGTTGAGGTGTTAACAACTATAGATCAAAACATATTGAAATAAATAAATAAATATTATACCAAAACCCATCTCAACTCAAAATAAGTACATTATAAAAATGTTGTGAGATTCTGCTATGTTCTAAAACTTTTGAGATTAAATTATTGAGATATTGAAGATACTGTAAATTGTTTCTTATGATAAATTCAAAAATAAAAATGGCGGGAATGCATATCTATAAAAGCAGGAGGAAAGTCCATAAAACACATAAAGCATTCGAATCAAACATATTTTCTCTCATATTTTAAGAGAAGTGATGGTCCTTAGCCTTTGGGATAAAATAACCCAAAAAAAAAAAAAAAAAAATTGTGTGAACGCACTTTCTTATTAAGCTCTATATATGATATTAATCACTACAAGATCAAATCTAACTGAGACTTATTCATTGAATTAAATAAATATATTTAGAATATAAAAATACACCTTTGTTCTACATCCTCATGAATCATGAGTCATGAGACTAAGCAAAAAAAGGCGGGAAAAAAAAAATACATGCAATAACCTCTTATAGTTATTGCCAAGTAATAAACTTCACGTAAAACCCAACAATTCATGAACGAATAACAAAACTATAATTCCATGCTTAACAAACTTGAAAGCCGTTTCTCAAAAAAAAAAACTTGAAAGCCAGCACCAGTAGTCCACCACCACAAACCCCAAGCAAATTAAGCCACCACCTGAGAAAATTCAGTATACAGTAAAGGAAGAAGAAAACAGAGAGTAAAAAGAGGGAGAGAGACGAGAGGTTGAAGATGATTGTATTAACCAACAAACCAAAATGAATTACAAGCTTTTTCTGAATAACTGATCAGAGTGAGAATTCTCCTATTTATAGAGTACAATCATTTCCTAAAACTGAATAGCTTAAGACCCAGAGTATACTCAACTAACTCCGTGAATTCAGGAACTATAACAACCTTTCTAACTAACATTCCCTCCAGTATTAACGTCCATTTGAACACACAGTCACACAACACCGTTTCTGTGTTGATGAATAAGGTCCTCAGCTTACGTCCAAAACGGCGCGTTGCATAGATTAATGAAACGACGCGTATTGACTTAAGTGATAAGTGAAACGGTGCGTATTGAGTCTTGTGTTGAGTCTTGTTGATCGTGTTGAGACTGAGACTGTTCTTCAACATCCCCCCTCAAACGTTTGGGGGAAGAATCCACCAGAAGTTTGGAACGAATGAGAAGAAAAGGAGGAGCAGATAAAGGCTTTGTAAACACATCAGCAAAATTATCAGCACCTGAAATAAAACCAACACAGAGATCTTTACGAAGAACCTTTTCTCGTACGAAATGATAGTCAACCTCCAAGTGTTTGGTCCTGGAGTGAAATACAGGATTTGCAGAGAGAGCAATTGCAGAAATATTATCACACCAGATAACAGGCACATAAGGGAGGAAAAGTTTGAGTTCCTTGAAGAGAATGCGAAGCCAGGAAAGCTCAGCAGCAGAGGTTGCCAAAGCCCGGTACTCAGCCTCTGTGGATGAGCGAGATACAGTGGATTGTTTCTTTGCAGACCATGAAATGGGATTAGGACCAAGAAAGACCAATAGACCAGTAGTGGAGCGTCTATCAGTAGGGTCCCCAGCCCAATCTGCATCAGAGAAAGCAGTGAGGGTCAAGGGACCTGGGGAGAAACAAATGCCATGATGTAAGGTACCCCTAATATATCGCAGAACCCGTTTAGCAGCCTCCATATGTGTAGAAGTAGGCTTGCTCATAAATTGGCATAGCTGCTGGACACTAAAGGCCAGGTCAGGCCTGGTGAAGGTGAGGTACTGGAGAGCACCTACCAGGCTTCTATACTCAGTGGGATCAGCTAAAGAAACACCAGTATGAGGAACTAAACGAGTAGCTGGGCAGCAAGGAGTTTTGACAAGTTTAGAATTTGACATGTTGAACCTGTGTAAGATATCAGATGCATATTTGGACTGAGTGAGAGTGATGCCATACTTAGTGGGAGAAATCTGAATGCCCAAGAAGTAGCTCAAGGGTCCTAAATCTTTAAGCTCAAACACTTGACTAAGAGCAGCAATGAAGGAGGAAATGTGAGCAGAATTGTTGCCTGTAACAATGATATCATCCACATAGAGTAACAGGTAGATGATAGTGCCAGAAGAATGAAAAATGAAGAGAGAGCTGTCAGCCATAGAAGCAGTGAACCCCAAGTGAAGAAGATGAAATGTGAACCTCTCAAACCAAGCTCTGGGGGCTTGCTTGAGACCATACAAGGATTTATGGAGCTTGCACACATAAGAAGGATGATGAGAGTCCACATAACCAGGAGGTTGAGTCATGTATACATCTTCCTTAAGAAGTCCATGCAAGAAAGCATTAGAGACATCAAGTTGCCTCAAACTCCAATTGCAGCTCACTGCAATAGCCAGAATCAGTCTTACTGTAGCAGGCTTAATAACAGGACTAAATGTCTCATGATAATCAATCCCAGCTTGTTGATGAAACCCTTTGGCTACCAATCTGGCTTTGTATCTGGAAATGGAGCCATCACTATTCAGTTTAAGCTTGAAGACCCACTTGCAACCAACAAGGTTAACATTAGGAGGGGCTGGCACTAAGGACCAAGTGTGCTGCCTTTGTAAAGCTTGGAACTCAGCATCCATAGCTTCACACCACTTGGGGTATGTAGAAGCAATCTTATAGGTAGGGGGCTCAGTAAAGGTGTAATCTATGATAGCCTTGTAGCAGAACTTGGAAATAGGTTTAGAGATACCACTCTTAGATCTGGTCTGCATAGGATGTTGATTAGTTTGCACAGAGGGCACAAGCTGTAAGGTAGCATCTGATGTAGGGGCAGTGATTGAGGGAGGTAGTGCATCAGTAGCAATTTCAGAGAGGTGTGAAGGCATAGTAGAGGACTGTGGACAAGGATCAGGAGGATTAGGATGGGAACTAGGGACAAGAGGATAAGATTGAGAAGCATTGGAGGGAGAGACATGTGTGGGAGATGAGAGTGAGGAAATGTTAGAGGAGATAGGATGTGGACCTAGAATGGAAGAGTTATTTGTGGAGTGGAAAAACAACTGATTGGATAACCAAGTGAGATCAGGAAAAACAGATGATGGGGAAGAGGATGATTGAGAAGTAGTGGTGAAAGAGAAAGGAAATTTAGACTCATCAAAAAGAACATGTCTTGAGGTATATAGGTGTTTGGTTTCAAGATCAAGGCACAGATAACCCTTTGTACCTACTGGATAACCAAGAAAGATACATTCTTTGGTTCTGGGAGCAAGTTTGTGAGGAGTGTAAGACCTAAGATTAGGATAGCAGGCACATCCAAACACTTTTAGTTGAGAGAGATTAGGTTGGGAAGCATGAAGTGTAGACCAAGGAGAAAGGAAGTTAAGCACAGGTGTGGGCATCAAATTTATTAGTGTGACTGCAGTGAGGACAGCATAAGACCAATAGGAAGAGGACATTTTAGCTTGTGACAGAAGGGTAATAGTGGTTTCAATGAGGTGCCTATGTTTTCTCTCAACTAGGCCATTCTGTTGTGGAGTATAGGGACAAGAAAGATGATGAATAATGCCATTTTGTAAAAGATAAGTCTTGAAGTCAGTAGAGGTGTATTCACCCCCTCCATCGGATCTAAAGACCTTAATTTTAGCAGAAAATTAAGTTTCAATCATAGCTTTAAATTAAACAAACTTGGTAAAGACCTCTGATTTAGATTTTAACAAATAGATCCAAGTAAACCTGGTGTAATGATCAATGAACAACACATAGTATTTAAAGCCATTGACTGAACACATTGGAGCAGGACCCCATAGATCCGAATGAACAAGCTCAAAAGGGTTAGATGCTGTAAACTGTGAAGTAGGAAAGGGTAAATTGTGCATCTTTCCATACAAACAATGAGTACAAGAGTTATCTACAGCAGTACACTTATTCAAATGAAGTTTAGCATTAGGAAACAAATGGTTCAGTACTTGATCAGAAGGATGACCAAGCCTTGAATGCCAAAGAGTTTTATTGAAAACAGAACTACTAGACACCCTATTACAAGATTTAGAGGACAATGAGAGTTGTGCAGCTTTGTGAGGGTAGATTGGATAAACACCATCCTTACTCCTGCCTTGGTAAAGTATTTTCCCCGTGGCCAAAGCCTGAATTGAAATAATGTTTTCATCAAAATAACAGAAACACTTATTGTCATGGCAAATTTTATGAACAGAGGCAAGATTGGATGCAATGGAAAGGACTCTAAGAACATTGTTTAAACGAAGTGGGGATTGAGAGAGGGGAAGAGAAGCATTACCTAGGTGTGTGATAGGAAGGTTTTGTCCATTGCCCACAGTAAGCTGATCTTGACCATGGTAAGGTTTGGGAAAGCTAAGATGATTCAGACTTGATGTCACATGATCTGTAGCAGCACTATCTGCAAGCCAAGGTTGATCTTGAGTGACATAAGCATTTGATGCAGTAGCCATAGCTGCAAGCTTTGTAGGAGGATGCTTTCCCTGGTAAGCATAGTCCATCCTATGATAACAATCCAATGCTGAGTGGCCAACCTTCCAACAAATCTGACAGATTGGTCTTTCTGACCTGACTCCATTAGAATTAGGCTGAGGTTGCTGAAATTGATTGAATTGATTGAACTGAGAGGATTGGTGAGATGAGCCTCTTCCACCTCTACCACCTCTATTGTTATAGTTCCCTCTACCTCTTCCTCTATTGAAAGATGGATTAAATCCATTGTTAGTAGGTTTTGGGGGAGCTGTTGCTGCCATAGCAAAAATAGTGTCTTTTACATCAAAACCTTCATTGAGAGACTCTTCCTCTGCATTGAGCATAGTAGAGAGCTCATCAAAACTCAAAAGAGTACTCCTGGTTCTTATAGTTGATCTAAAGGCATGATACTCCTTAGGCAGTCCTTTGAGAGTAATGTGGAGCAATTCTTCATCATCCACAATTACTCCCACAGCTAGCAACTTATCCCTGACCACCTTGATTTTCTGCAGATACACATCTACAGACTCAGCTCCTTTCTTAAGATTGTGAAGCTCACCTTTAAGGTTCATGACATGAGACCTTGAAACGGAGGAGAATCTGTTCTCCAAGACCTTCCACACTTCTAAAGCTGACGAGCACCCTACAGTAAGTGCTAGAATGGAAGGAGTCAAGGTTGAGCTCACAAATGTTAATAAGGCCTTTTCCTTTGATTTCCATACCAAATAATCTGGATTCATCACAGTGGTAAATGAACCAGAAGAATCTTTGAGAAATTTTTCAGGAATCAGCTGTGGTTCTTCAATCAACTCAAACAGAGAGTAGGTTTCAAGCACCATTGTTATTTGATGCTTCCAAACTATGTAGTTTGTATTATCCAACTTTATGGTCATCATATTGGCCATATTGGAGAGAAGGAGGAGTATATTCACTGAAGAATTGGAGGTTGATGACGATGTTGAAGCTGTTGTAGCCATTGATTCACTGACAATTGGCTCTGATACCATGAGAAAATTCAGTATACAGTAAAGGAAGAAGAAAACAGAGAGTAAAAAGAGGGAGAGAGACGAGAGGTTGAAGATGATTGTATTAACCAACAAACCAAAATGAATTACAAGCTTTTTTTGAATAACTGATCAGAGTGAGAATTCTCCTATTTATAGAGTACAATCATTTCCTAAAACTGAATAGCTTAAGACCTAGAGTATACTCAACTAACTCCGTGAATTCAGGAACTATAACAACCTTTCTAACTAACATTCCCTCCAGTATTAACGTCCATTTGAACACACAGTCACACAACACCGTTTCTGTGTTGATGAATAAGGTCCTCAGCTTACGTCCAAAACGGCGCGTTGCATAGATTAATGAAACGACGCGTATTGACTTAAGTGATAAGTGAAACGGTGCGTATTGAGTCTTGTGTTGAGTCTTGTTGATCGTGTTGAGACTGAGACTGTTCTTCAACACCACCCACTCAGCTTCATCCACCACCGCCTCCGCAACCTCCTCCTCCACCACCGCAACCCCCTCCACCTCCGCCACCACCACAACCTCCACCTCCACCTCCACCACTGTGATCAGTGGAGGTGTTTGCATAAGCAGCAGTACTCATAAAAACCATGCCACCATCGTTTCTGCCACCTCTGCGTTTAGGAGCTTTACCTGAATAAGCCGCGGGGGAAGCATTATTTTTATTTTTATTTTCTTTCTTTTTACTCCCTTGTATGCAAAAACACCCCATTGCTGCAAATGTAAACGGTACGGAGAGAGACTTCCTTAATTTCTTCGACTGTGAAATTTTTGCCAAATGACTATATTACGACTATGTATAGCTCCTTCTTCCTCTATGGCTATCTTAGTTCTTATATAAGCTAAGCTGCAAGTTGTCGTCTTCTCAACGCTTGATTAGACTTAATAACGAAGTTTGAAGTTTGAACATTGAAATGTAAGGTGGCTTTCACTTTTCAATTTTAATGCCACTAAATTCGAAGTTTCTGACTTAGCTCACACGATAAATGGGATTACATGCAAATTTCCCTGCGCTTTCCTGGAAAATGTGGAAGGGCCCCAGAGGAGGAACCGCCACGTACTCTTTCAAACTTTTGTCGTCTAGCACTTTTTTCCTAGAAAGTATAGTCTCTCCTGTTAAAGTTGAAAATAGCAATTCAGACGGTCCAAATGTGAAAAGAATCTGCGGCTGTGAATAGAGCCCACATTGATAGACCCAAAGGTATTACTAGAAAAGGCCCCACTTACTAGGTTCTGGGCGGCAAAGACTAAACTTTTTGGAAAATAGTGGCCCATATATGAAAGTTGAGAGGCCCACCTGACTGTAATTAGCTCATAATCAAATGTGTCTCACTTTTCTCAAGTCTTACGAATTTCTCATGGCTACAAAATTCATACATTGTCAGGGCGAGGATGAATATTTTGATTATAGAATATATAAGATAATTACTAGTTTGAATAGAGAGGCTTATTTTCATTGATTTATTTTTCCTAGAAAGTATGGTCTCTCCTGTTAAAGTTGAAAAAAGCAATTCAGACGGTCCAAATGTGAAAAGAATCTACGGCTGTGAATAGAGCTCACATTGATAGAGACCCAAAGGTGTTTCTAGAAAAGGCCCCACTTACTAGGTTCTGGGTGGCAAAGACTAAACTTTTTGGAAAATAGTGGCCCATATATGAAAGTTGAGAGGCCCGCCTGACTGTAATTAGCTCATAATCATATATGTCTCACTTTTCTCAAGTCTTACGAATTTCTCATGAATTTCTCATGGCTACAAAATTCATACATTGTCAGGGCGAGGATGAATATTTTGATTATAGAATATATAAGATAATTACTTGTTTGAATAGAGAGGCTTATTTTCATTGATTTATTTTTTTAAAATAAGTTATATAAATTATAATTGATAAGGAAATCCTTAACCATTGTATCTTTACCAGTTTCATCACACGTGCTTTGCATGTGCAAGCTTTTTTTTTTTTTTTTTCTTTTTTTGGTTTAATATCATAATTTTCCTTTTAAAATAAAAAATTTGGATAGGATTTTTTTTTAGAATCAATTTTGGATAAGTCTGTTTTGAAGACATGGATTAGTAGGAAAGTGTTTTATTTTGTAGGTATTTTAAGTGGAGTTAGAGATATATTTTTACTAAGTTGTCCTCAAGTTTTTTTCCCCTTTAACATAAGGTTTAGGGGTATTTTTGAATCACATAAAAATCCAATCCAAAAAAAAGAATTCTCTTATAAATAATATAGATTATATGCTATATGTTACAAAGAACCCTAATGTATAGCCTAAACTATATAAGATAATTAATTTTAACCCTACATGAACTTACAATATAATTGAACCTTTTGAGCTAGTACATATATTAATACATAATAAACCTAATATCTTTATTTATAACCGTATCTTGAAACAATATTTAAAAAAATTAAATTAAATTGTACATAAACTGAAATTAAATAAATACTAGCATTTTTAAATTAAAACAAACTAATGAACACTTAATAACATTCTGAGGGTTACCTTCATGAATGAAAAATGATGCTTTTAATTTGGAGTCCAAATCTTCTATTTCACTTTTCCTATTCCACTCCATACTCCGCGAATAAAAACTTGACACATGCATACCAATTCATTTAATTAAATTCTTTTTTTTTCCTTTTTCTTATTTCACTTCCTAAAAGAAATAAATATAAATAAAACTCAAACACATCCCACCAGCCACCACCACCAGTCGTCACCATCAACCTTCGTGGCGGCAACGAAATTGTGACCCTTCCTAAGTTTCTTATCCCTTCCTGCATTTTCTTATTTCACTTCCTAAAAGAAATAAAAAATAAATAAAACTCCAACACATCTCCACCGGCCCACGACCACCAACCTTCATCATCACCAATGACCATCCACCACAGACGAGACAACCCAGTAGTGACCCAGCCGAGTCAACTCACATGGTCCTTTCATGGCTTGAATCCTCATCATCTCCACAACCAAGAAAGCTCCTTAAACTTTCATTAAACAAATAATGGGCCTTGACACAGATCCTTTTGGCTCACTCATTGCAGATTGCCTTCTTTGGGCACCTTGTAAGACTAGCCATTCAATCTTTAACATGCAAGGGTTGTTATTCATGTGATTACTAATAAGTGGTCTAATGACTCATTGGATTCAAAAGCTCAACTTCACGGGCGCTAGTGGTGGTGGTGGTCGTTGCCGTTGGTGAAGGTTAGTGGTGGTAGCTGGTGGAATGTGTTGGTTTGGAAGTGAAATAAGAAAAGGCAAAAAATTAGAATTTAATTAAGTGAGTTGACATGGTTATTATTTGTAGAATATTAAGTAGAGCAGAAAAAAATGAGACAGAAGATTTAGACTCCTCTATTTGGTAAACTAGTTAGCTTTCTAGAAAACCAACTTCTTCTTCTTTTTTAGGAACTCCAGAAAACCAACTTTGACTTCATTGATTGTGGGATGATAAAATTTTAACTTTGTAGTAGCAATGAAAGGAAAATCCTAGATCTCACTCGATTATATATACTAGCAGAATTTATTATAGAACAACAACACCTAGATCATGGAGTTGGTTTACTCTAGATGTCACCAAGTTGATACATTTTTTTTTTTGAGGGGCACCAAGTTGATACTTGATACTATTTGGACCATGGTGGGACAAAGGTGAGACTACGGTTGAATTCATGAATTAAAGTGTCCTCCATTTCTAGGCCCTCATGTATTGGTTCCTCTGTGGATATAACTATAAACTATTATAATCATGCGGAACAGCCGAAGTGAGGTTTCCACAAATAACACTTTTTAGGTTTTATATATATCTTAGAACAAATAATTGAGGATATTTTCATCTTCAGGCAACCATGAACCAACCCAAGAATAAACTAAAGAGAAAAGTTCATACATGGTACTACTTGGCTCACATGAAAGTCCACCCCAAACTAGTTTCGTTGTGTTTATTTTTATTCAATTATCATTTGCTATTTAATGGAGCGTAATATTTTAAATAACATAAGACCTTGTAAACTATTGGATTCATGATGAAAGCAAATTTTGCATTATGAAAATGGATCCCAAGCAAATGAAGAAGAATTATCTCCTGCATTATATACATGATTGAATGTTCATGAAATGTGATCCCACAAAATATGAGACATTCAATAAATGAGATACTTTCTCTATTAATGGAGTCCAACTCTACCAAGAAATTTTAGACATTATCTGATCATGTCCTTGCCCTTTCCAAAGTTAGTTTGAACTTTTGATTGATCTAGGTACATTGGTTCCTATGGATGAAGATATGGTCTCTGTGGATACCATTGAATTTCCGTTGGAAGAAGAATCTTACAGAGATCATATTAATTCTTATTAAAAAAGAACATGATTAACTGAGGCTATTCAAATAGGCACGAGTCAACTAAACAGTATTCCCATGGCACTTGGGGTTATGGATTTTTAGTTTATGGGGGGTAGTATGGGCTTCGTGATAGGTGAGAAGATCACTCGTTTGATCGAATATACTAAAAATCGGTTTTTGCCTCTTATTCTAATGTCAACTCCTTTTTATTCTATGCTTAAATCTTGCTTCGCTTTTAGTTTTTTACATCATGAGTTGCTAAAATGTGATTCTTAGTTTTGATCATTTTCCTCACATCAATGGTCGATTCTAGTTTTCATTCCTTAAAAAATTTTGTTTTTACTTAATAGTCTTAGTGTTTGAATTTTTCACACTAAAAGAGTCTAATAAACATTTAAAAATACAACATCTATACTTGTTGATATCAAAAATTGTAGCTAGGTTGTTCATGGTGTGGTGCGAACGATGTAACAAGACCATTTTTGCAAACACTTCAAGGGTTGATTTCTCAAAACATTGACTAAATCGAACTGAATCGAAGCTTTCTTAGTTAGCATAGTACAATTTTATAGGAATGTCATTCAATTTTGGTTGCTAAAATGTCAAAACTGAAAATTTTGATTTGGTACCAAAATCACCCTCCACACGGAACTCACTCCAAAATTTTGGTTTGGAAACCAATTAATAAATATAGAACTATTCATTTCATATAATCTTCCAATACAGTGGATTAAAACCTAAATTAACCTATCTTTTTAATTCCATAAACTCACTAATTCAATTTGAGATGTTATGATTTATCTTTTTGTAAGTACGATAAAATTTGAATTAATGTCGCTTGTTACATGATGATTCTTCTTTACTAAAGTATATATATTCTAGAGACATTTTATGGACTAAAACTTATCTCCTTTTCCAAACATCATTTCTATAGAAAAGAAAAAAAAAAATATATATATATATATATATATATATCTTTTCTTGGGGCGACTTAGAAAAATTAATGCAACCTCTAATAAGCTCTATGACATAAAGTTTCATACAGATAATACAATTGAACTTTTTTTTGAGAAACTAATACAGATTGAACTTCAAGTTTAAAATTTCCTCAAAATAAATAAATGAAAGAACTTCAAGTTTAAAATAAATTGCTGATACATAAATGATAAATCCACGCAAAGCCCTACATTTCATAAACAAATAACATGCCCTACGACCCTCAAGTATCAGCAACCATTGAAAGCCAAAGGCACTACCACCTCCTCAATTACAATCACCGCCACCACTGCCACAACCACCTCCACCAGCATCACTGACAGATACGATTTCAGCTGCAGTACTCACAAAAGCTATTACGTACGGCGTACGCCATCATTTAGACCTCCATTGGGTTTACCAAATCTACCGGGATCATTAGCATCACCACCACCAGGATAAGCATCGGCAGTAGCATAATTAGGTGGAACTGGAGGAGGAGCTGTTTGATACATATTTCGCTTCCTTTGACGCTGTCGTCGAATGAGCAAACAAAACAAAAATGACATGTTTATATAACTGGCGCAGAGACAAATCTTCTTTTCTTAAACTATATAGGATATGAGCTTATGGCCAAATTAAAACCAAATGATGAAGCAGTCGCATTTTCCTCTATGGCTCCCCTTTAATCCTTATATATACTGCTAAGTTGCTTAGGTGCTTTAGGTACTTACAGTTCCGTATGCGTGTCTAATTCAAATCAACAAAGGCTATAATAATCTCTTGCGGAACTGAATGTTTGAAATATTCAGTTGCATACAAATCAACATGCGATTGATTGATTGTCAAAGGTTGTTAAAATTGAAGTTTCATAGGTCAGTGCTATCGTCATCATTTGTCCCTTCGCTATCCAAGAAATCCTTTCTTTGGAGAAGAATTATTCTTCATTGCTCTTGATACATAATGCTCTATACGTCCGTTATGTTCTTACATTTTTTTAATTATTATTATTTTTGGTTTTGTGCATTATTATATACTAGTATGTAACCTATATTTATGCATGGAAATGATAAGTTGTAGTTGTGTTATTAATGTTAGTCTGGGTTATTAAACATAATGGACATAGTTCAACTAGGATATTTGGAGGTATTAAAATAGTTTTTCCTTACAATTTTCATGATATTTGTTACGCCAAGTTTCTTATTACATTGTTATTATGTATATAATTTTGAAAATCATTGTTGGATACTATATATATAATATCAATTCACAATTATTATCTATGAAATTCTACTAAATACAACACAAAATAAAATAATAAATTAGTCAAATATTATCTCCTAAATTGAATGAAGATAGGTGCATGAGATCATTCAGATCAATTACAGTTTGTTATGTTTAATATTTTCGCATACAAATCTAAATAAAAACAGTATAAAAAATATGTTCATTAGTTCAGAGAAAAAATAACAGCAAAAATTTAAATAATTTAATTTGTATAGAAAGCTAACAAAAGCAAAATCCAATTTTGATTCTATTGAATTTTCTCTCAACTTTGGTTTAAAAAAGCAATATATATATATATATATATATATATTGATGTGGGGCCAGAGAATTTGTGACCCCGGCCCACTTTACATTAGGGCCCAAGACCCGAACCGAGGAGAGGCATTGCCGAGGACATACAATGAAAGTCTAAATAGCCTTAAGACATAGCCGAGGATGATTCTGTCCTCGGCATCCCCAAAGCACTCCTAAAAGAAATGGCAAGAACGGTATAGGAATAGTTTAGGGAAAAACCGAACACATCCATGTTGATGGAGAAAGGACCCCTGGACAATTTGGCGACAAAGGACAAATGAAAGACTACCATTACTGCAATTAAATACTCTGCACCTGACAAAGCAATACTTTTCAGCTTTTACAACCACCCCCAACCACTTTGGGTATGGGCTGATGGGACAAGTATCAGCCCTGGAACGCTAAACCTACACGTGGACGTTAAAGGAAGAAAGAAGGCTAGTATAAAAAGGAAAGAGAAGCAATTCAAAGGGGGGGGGAAATTGTCTCCCAGACCATGGAGCAGCCCTAAGAAAGGAGAATAATAAGAACATGAAGCTCCTCAGACGAGGTC
Organism: Quercus lobata; assembly: GCF_001633185.2. Lineage (NCBI taxonomy): Eukaryota > Viridiplantae > Streptophyta > Magnoliopsida > Fagales > Fagaceae > Quercus > Quercus lobata. The sequence continues at coordinate 28,621,747 of NC_044910.1, read as the reverse complement.
TAAGGACCGGAGCCACTCAGGACGTATAAAAAAAAGGGTATTTTCAGACACGCCAGGTTCACCCTTATGCCAATTGCTATAGAAACCATGACCACCCACCGTCCTGTGACCAAGGTCTAGCCTTTCAAGCCCACGCTCTACAAATTATATTGTTTGGGCCTTAAACGTGCGAACCCAATACTAATTTGGGGTCGTTACAAATTGAGTCCTTACAATTGAGAATCAACATTATTATATATTATATTATATATGAGCTTAAATTCTATCCGAATCTGGTGTAAACCCCTTGAATAACGCCACCAATAATATAACCATGTCAACCTTTAACTAAAAAATTAAATACATCTTTCCACACACAATCCTATTTCAGAAATCAAAACAAATTAAAAACTCAAACATTTTCTTTCTATTGTTCAAGTCTTCAAGAACAGAGAAGAAGCACATCTAGCACCCCACCACCCATGCCGCCATATGCCATCATATGCCACTATATGCCACCACAAGCAACAAAATTTGCTACTATTGTCATCGTCCTATATACTATCCCAGTCTCCACAACATATGTTGTATATGGTATGATTGGGGTTTGAGGGTATGGGTTTTCTGTGGGTTTGAAGGATTTTCTATGGCAATGGGTTGGTGACTTGGTGGTTCATTGTGTGTGTGCAAAGATGGAGATAGGGATGGTGACTTTAGGGTTTGATGATATCCAAGACTTATGGTTTATTTAATATGATCTGTAAGATTTTTCAATAGGGTCACTTTTGAATTGCTCTATTTTAGAGAAAATTTAGGTGGGTTTATTGTACTTTTTTTTTTTTTGTATTTTGCGGGTTTCATGAAATGGGTTTTGTAAATTTCATTATTGGTATATAAAATTAGTGTTCAAACTTCAAAGTTTCTTCTTCTTCTTCATCCTGGTGTAGTTCTTAAGGTTTCATTCCAACTTTTGAGATTGTTGGGGGCTGGAAATTGATTGGGTACTTTTTACAAATTTAATTTAATGTTGGTTCAAATTTGTTATAGAGAAATGGAGAGAAGATTAGGTGGTGGTAACAGTAGTGACTTTGGTGATGTGTGTGTGGCAGGTTGCTGGGTCAGTGCTTCCTGCAAGGAAGAGATGAGATTTTATTTTGACTTGAATGATAGAAATTAGAAAGGAGGAGATGAGATTTTGTTCTGTGAAATGGCATTTGTTTGCAGCAAGTTGTAATGTTGTATTCAATTTTATAATAAATGATGATGTGGCGTTGTGTTAATGGATGGTGAAAACCAAGGGATTTACATTACATCTAGACACAATGTAAACTCATTTTATATTGATCTATTTGTAATTCAAGAACATTAAAGTAGAACTTCAATGCATTTAGAGGGAGGGGGGGGGGGTAACACTGTTTCTTTTGATACTAAAATTTTCTATAAAAAAATAAGTTATTTTTCATAAAAATATTTCATTTTCCTATGTTTGGTAGTGACTAGTGACCTCAAAATGAGATAAAATTATTTTCAATAGTTTCCATATTTCCTCTTAACTTAATTTATTTAGCTTGACTTGAAATAGGGTTACTTTTCGAAAAAAATTTACTGAGTATAATCTCTACAAAGTAAATCATATTTTTAATAGGGTTTTTTTTGTTGACCAAACATAGTTTTCTTTTTATTTATTTTTTTTTAGTAATAGACATAAATAAAAAATAAAAAAACAAACAAACTTAAAAATAAAATAAAAAATAAAAAATCTATCTTCGTAAGAAATTTTTCACCAAAACAAATGGGGTGGAAAACTAAAATGCAACTATATATGGGCCCAGATGAAATGAGGAATGGTCAGTTCAAAGGCCTTGCAGGGCCGTTGGACAACATAACAATATTGTACGTCAATTCTTGCAGTTGTTCATAATTTACTTGTCCAAAGCCGTAAATCTAAGTCCAACCTTTGCTACAAAAAATATATATAATAAAAAAATATCATTGTAACTTCTGGGCCCTTACAAAATCGTTTCTCTTGGGTTCAGCAGAAGTTTCTCTTGCTCACATAATATACAGCTATACAAATTAAATTAATCCTTCACAAAATCGATCTCCGAAAATGGTCCACCTTACCAGTCTGGCCAATACATACTATTGATTCACTCAACCGATCATGCATGGAGGTGTTCATAAAGTTGAACCCCACGCATAGGGGAGGTCCTTGGGGATTCTAGCCTTTTACCCCTATTTTTTAAAATATTTAGTAATATGCCCCTGTTTCCAAACTATCTAAGTGTATGCCCCTGTTTCGATACTCGATTACCTTAAAATCCAGTTTCAATGAAATACTCGATTTGTACAAAATCGAGTTATACCCAATCAAACTTAAAAAAAAAATTGCATGGAACTCGAGTTTATGGAACTCGAGTTCCAAAACGCTATTATAGGTGTTCCTGAATGCCGCTATCGGTGTTCCTGAACGCCGCTATAGCTGATCAAACTAAAAAAAAATTGCATGGAACTCGGGCATAACCTATAGCAACGTTTTGATTGTCCTATAGTGGCGTTTTTAATGGAACTCGAGTTCCATGCAATTTTTTTTTTTTTTTTTTTTTTTTTTTTTTTTTTTAAGTTTGATCGGGCATAATCTATAGCTACGTTTTTGTTGTCCTATAGTGGCGTTTTTAATGGAACTTGAGTTCCATGCTTTTTAAAAAAAAAAAAATTGATTGGGCATAACTCGATTTTGTACAAATCGAGTATTTCATTGAAACTCGATTTTAAGGTAATCAAGTATCAAAACAAGGGCATATTGCTAATTTTTTTAAAAAATAAGGGTAAAATGCTAGAATCCCCGAGGTCCTAGTACGTTCAAGTTAAAAGTTTACTGTGATGGAGAACAAGGCAAGATTAACATTTAATATGTTTCCCTATATTAATTTGGAAAACTCAAATTAAGCTTTAGGATATTGCGTAGCACTCTTGTTTGTGACTTTGTGAAACTTTTTATGGTAAGAAAATTTAAAGAGTTTAATTATCCTACCATGTACCGTGGATGGTATTAGGGCTAGATCGGGTTTGTGCACGACTCAGACTCCACCAGATATTTTCAGGTGGATAAAATCAAAACCGGAAAGCTACCCAAAATTCTCATCAAATCGGCCGATTCTGGTCGTTTCGGGTTTTGGGTTGTATCGATCAGTTTTGGGTTTTGTTGTCAAGGTCGAGATTTGGCTGGATCCTTCGAGATCTGGTTGATACTTGGCCAAATCCGTCAAGATCTCACCAAATCTCGAAGGATCTGAACTACATATCAACAGATCTTGACAAAATCTCGTTGAATCTGGTTCGGATCTCGACAAACTAAGGATGTGATTGTAATACCGTCGAGTCAATTCGGTTTCCACTAGGTTTTGAAACCCAAAACCACCACTCGACCTGCACTTTTCGAGTTCTGACATTAGAGACCCGCTGCCAACCACAGGTTGCTCTGAACGGGTCGGCCTCAGTTCAAGAGGTAGTCGATCGGTTCCAGCAGGTCACCGGTTCACCTGGACAGTCCTAAATGGTATATTGGTGTCGCTATACCAATTAAAATGATTGAGAAAGAATTAAAATGATGGAGAGCTACTTACAAATAAATTTAGTGAATACAAAAAAAAAAAAAAAAAATTCATATTATTGACCTGATTTTTTTTTAATGGTTATTACTAGATAATATAAAAGTTTGTGCCAATAATGTATGTATATGAAGGTATAATTTTAATAGAATCTTATCACTTTAATAAATTATTTTTAAAAATATCCAACATTGTTTTTATTGGCTTAATATTTTAAGGGTATTCTTAGAAGCGGAGGAATCAAAGAAAGAATGTAAAACCCATGTTCGGGTAGATAAATGATGTAGACCTAACCCATGTTCGGGTAGATAAATAATGTAGACCTTGTGCTTCAGGCTATGTACAATTCCAATTATCCAAAGAGTTTGAAGGAGATAGTAGATAACTTGTTTTGGCTAGTGTTTTTGTTGCTTGTTGATGCCATTGGAGAACAAGGAGAGATTCGTCAGCGCAAATGGAGTGGAGTTGATGATCGTTATTATGAAGCAATCAAGCAGAAGACTTTAGCTTATGGCAATATGGCTCCGTCATTAGGGCTAAAGTGATAGGAGATGGGGGCATGCAATAAGGAGGCAAAGACCAGCAGGCAAGTGACATTAAAGGAAGAAAAGAGAACATGGATTTAGAGAAAAGACCAAAAGAGAGAGAAAAAGAAGAAGAATAAGAAGAAGAAAACAAAAGTGGATAGCCAAAGTGCCAGACTATAGTGCTCGAGATGGTTTGTGTTAGCAATTGGCACTATAGTTCGAAACCCGACTTGCCATATATTGTTTTTACTTTCCTTGTAAAATAAATTAGACACATGGCCTAGCATAATTTGTGGAATCTTAAATAAAATACAAAAAGTGGAACATAAGATGATTTCTGTTTGCTCAAAATTGTTTTTCAAAGTTTGGAGTTAATCCAAAAAAAGCTGAAATTTTGGTTTAAAGTTAAATCATTGCTAAAGAGTTATTCTGCGGACTAACATTCTTTCACTTTTCTTTTTCTTTTTTTGGGTGAAGTCTTTTACAATAACTATATGTTTGGAATGAAATTAGTTAAAATTTGGAGAATGTATAGCTAAGAGCTTTGCCATTCAATTGTTTTGCCAAACTTTATTATATTGAGAACTATGGTTTAAATCATTATCTTCCATTTATTGTAACAATTATAAAAATGAAAAATGTTTTATAGCCTCCCTTTGCCATGAGAGAGACATTGTATATGTTAGGTGTATAAGATAATTATTGGTTTGTGATACTCCAAATAATGTGGATTTAATTGACTGTTGGACTATTTAAGTGTGTGTTGTGTTGACGTATGTTGAGTTCCATACAAGGGATTTACTAAGTGGATCTTGGGTTTATAATTAATTAGAAATCAATTAATAAATTTAGAATTTTTCATTTCATATAATCAAACCAGCCCTATATAATCTTCGACTACATTTATTGGATTAAAACCCAAATTAACATATTTAAACATTCCATAAACCCAAGATCCACTTAGTAAATCCCTTGTATGGAACTCAACATACGTCAACACAACACACACTTAAATAGTCCAACAGTTAAACTCACCAATTCCAAGTTTCCAACTTGAATTTTATGATTTATCTTTTTATAAATACGATCAGATTTGAACTAATGTTGTTTGTTACAGGATGATGGTGATGATTCTTGTTTACATGATATAAATATTGTACGGACATTTTATGGATTAAAATTTCTCACCTTTTCCAAATATCATTTCTATCAAAACCAACAACAATACAGAACTACAAATAGCCCAAACTAGCAACACTTCTGACAAGGCCCCTTAAAAGGAAGACACAACAACAAACCAACATGAACCTCAACTAAGCCCCAGCCAGTCGAAGCAACACCACAAACAAACCTGCAGAACCATAACAGAACTAAAACACCAAAAACCACTAACAAATGCACAACCAACAGTACTCCACAAAATGCCTAAAGACCCTGAAGTACATATGCGTATGAACAACCTCGAAAGCCAAAGGCACTACCCAGCAAAGTCATTACCTCCTTAACTGCCACCAGCATCACTGACAACTATGGTTTCAGCAGCAGCACTCACAAAAGCTATGACTCCCTCTTTTAGACCTCAGCTCCATTGGGTTTATCATTAGAAGCTTGGCCTCTTGGGTACTTGCATGACCACCACCAGGATAAGCATTGGCAGTTGCATAACAACATGGTGGGACAAGAAAAACAGCCTATTTTCTCTCATATTTTAAGAGAAGTAATAGTCTTAGCCTTAGGAATAAAATAGACATAATTTCCTGTGATTTGAGAAAGGAATCTCCAGAATCGCCTAGAGTACGTAGTTTTACCGATGTTATGAATTCCATTCCGTTCTGACCGGAACGGACGGAAAATCTCGTACCGGTCTGCAAACCAGAATGAGATACCCTCTTGTTCCACCTCGGAGAAAATTTCAACCTATTCCGGTGTGTTTAGGGCGTTTTGGTAAAAAAAAAATGGTGATGAAGGCATGAAGCACAACCGGTGTGAGAGAGAAAATACAAAAGAAGAAGAAGAAGAGGAAAAAGAGGAGAAAAGAGACTGAAGAGAGCACCTGAGCCACTGAAGATTGAAGAGACTTTGGAACTTTGGAAATGAGAAGAAGAAGAAGAAAGAGCAGTCGGGTGAGATGAGAAGTAAATAGTGTAGGCCATGTGATGTGAGTGGGTTGGGAAATGGAAAAAGTTTAGTGAAAGGAAACTTCTTGGAAGTTCCTTCTATATAATTACCCAACTTCTTTCTTTTGTTTACAAAAAGACCATTAAAATTTTTCTTTAACAACCATTAGAATCATCTACTAAAATTTTTTTTTTTTTTATAGGGAAAATCATCTGCTTGCTTTATTTGAATTTTTTTTTTTTTATTAGAAGGTATATATATATATATATATATATATATATATATACAAGGTAATATATATAAAATAGGCAACCCAAAACATCTCAAAATGGTAACCTGAAATAAGTCGATACCGAAATATTTCATTTCAATTAATAAATCAAAACAAGGTCCGAAACGGTATTCATAACATTAGTTTTACGGAGACAACAAAATTTTACATTATTTTCGTAATAAGTTAAGGTGTTAACAATTAGGACTTGGTGTAGGTCCAATATATCCAGTGCACTGAACCCAGTCAGATGATGATACGTGTTCAAAACTGAACATATGTCATCATTTCAACGGGTCCAGTACTATTGGACATTGGACCTAAACCTGACCATAACAATTATAAATCAAAATGAAATAAAATAAATATATAAAAATTATACCAAGATCCATTACAATTCAAAATAAAAATATTATAAAAATGTTTCATGATTTTGCTGTGTTATTAAACTTTTTTAGATTGTATATTTAAAATATTAAAGAGACCATTAAACTGTTTCTTTTGAAAAATTCAAAGAAAAAACAAGTGGCGGGAATGCATATCTATAAAAGCAGAAGAAGGCCAAGACCACAACAAGAGACTAAACATTCGAACCAACATATTTTTTCTCATATATTAATTAGAGAAGTACTGATAGTCTTAGCCTTAGCCTGGGGGATAAAATAACCATAACCAAAATAAAGATAGTGTGAAGTGTGAACACACTTTTTTAATAAGCTCAATATATAATTAATCAGTACAAGATCAAATCCAGCTGAGCCTTTATTCATTGAATTAAATAAACTTTTTTTTTTAGGGGGATTAAACTTGGAATATAAAAATACACATTTGTTCTACATCCTCATGAATCATGAGTCATGACTAAGCAAAAAAGGCGGGAATAAAAAAAAATTCACATGTAACCTCTTTTATATATATATATATATATATATATATATATATTTATTTATTACAATGTAATTAACTTCACGTAAAACCCAAAAAATAATTAATGAACGAATAACAAAACTACAATTCCATGTTTAAAAAACTTGAAATCCAGCACCAGTATAGTAGTCCACCACCAACAAACCCCAAGCAAAGCCACCACCCCTCATCAGCACCCACCACCACCACCACCACCACAACCTCCACCTCCACCTCCACCTCCACCACCACCACAACCTCCACCTCCACCTCCACCTCCACCACAACCTCCATCCCCACCACTGTGAACAGTGGAGGTGCTTGCATAAGCAGCAGTACTCATAAAAACCATGCCACCATCGTTTCTGCCACCTTTGCGCTTAGGAGCTTTACCTGAATAAGCCGCGGGGGAAGCATAAGCATTCTTTTTATTTTTATTTTCTTTCTTTTTACTCCCTTGCATGCAAAAACACCCCATTGCTGCAAATGTAAACGGTACGGAGAGAGACTTCCTTAATTTCTTCGACTATGAAATTTTTTCCAAAAGACTATATATAAGCCTCTAAGATGTAAGTTGTACTTGTCTTCTTGTTAGAAACTTAGACCGAGCAACGGTTTGAACACTAAATTGTAAGAGTTTGGACTTTTCAATTCAATAAACGTACAAAATTGAAGTTTCTCCCTCTGCGTGCTTTCTAGGAAAATATGTTAGAGACCCAGAGCCTGGTCCCCCACCGCCACGGACTCTTTCAAACTTTAATTTTCTTCTTTCCACATTTTTTTTCCTTGGTCAAAGTTCAAACCGTCCTGATATGAAAAGAATCAGCAGCTAGAAATTAATGGAGCCCACATTGATAGACCCAAGAAAAAGGCCCAACTTAATAGGCCCCGGGCAGATAACACTTTCTTTGAATAAAAATAGTGGCCCAGGATATAAAAGTGGAGAGACTTGATTGTCAATGATTATAGCTATGATAATGATAATCCAGTCCACTTGAGATAGGGAGCTATTGATAGAGTGTGCTTGGATGATGAATGTATCTCTGTCTCATGAATTTCGATCATATGTCATATATGTATCACCTTTCTCATATCTTGTGAATTTTACATGACTATAAAATTCATACAATGGAGATGTTTTATTTTCATTGATTTTAAAAAATAAAAAATAATAAGTTTTATAAATTATAACTGATGAGGAAACCTTAACCACCACATTTTTACTGTATGCTCGATTTGCATGTTAAAGAGAACCCTATTAGATGAACTATGTGAGCTAAGTTTAACCTTACAGTTTACAATATTATTGAACCTCTTGGACGGTTATTCTTGGGCTCTTACATACATTAATACATAATAAACTTAATATCTCTAACAATAATTGTATCAATTATCTAGGATTTTTTTTTTTTAAGTACATGAACTGACATTAAATAAAAACTAGCATTTTAAACTAAAACAAACAAACACACACTTAATAATGATATTCTGAGAGTCACCTTCATGAATGAAGAATGATGCTTTCTACTTGGTAGCCTAGTTAGATTTTCAGAAAACCAACTTTGACTTCGTTGATTGTGGGATGATGAAAATTTAACTTTGTAGTAGCAATGAAAGGAAAACCATCCTGGATCTCACTCGATTTTACTATAGCAGAATTTATTATAGAATAACAACACCTGGATCATGGGTTGGTTTACTCTAGATGTCACCAAGTTGATACTTGATAGTTGATACTATTTGGACCATGGTGAGACTACAGTTGAATTCACTTGTGTTTGTGACTTTGTGGTCCTCCATGTCTATGCCCTTATATATTGGTTCCTCTATGGATCTAGGAACTATTACAATCATGCCGAACAGCCGAAGGGAGGTGTTTTTTTAGATCTTATATATATCCTAGAACAAATAATTGAAGACATTTTCAACTTTAGGCAACCGACCCAAGAATAAATTAAAGAGAGAAGTTCATACATGGTTCACATGAAAATCCACCCCAAACTAGTTTCGTTGTCTATCTTTTATTCAATTATCATTTGCTATTTAGTGGAACGTTATATTTTAAATAACAAAATATCTTGTAAACCCTTGGATTCATGAAAACAAATTTTGTGTTATGAATTGGATCCCAAGCAAATGAAGAAGATTCTAACCTATTATTAGGAAAAGCAAATGAGAATGTTCACAATATGTGATGTGATCTCACAAAATATAAAACATTCAATGCATGACTTTCTCCAGGAGTCCAACTCTGCAAGAAATATAAGACATAATCTCATCTCCTTCCCCTTTCAAAAGTTGGTTTGCTTTGTTAATTTTTTTTTTTTTTGATTTTTTATTCTATGCATAAATCTTGCTTTGCTTTCAGTTTTTTACATCATGAGTTGCTAAAATCAAAATTTAAACAATTGCAGGATATGATATTGGAAATTGGAAATAGGGGTGTGCAAATAAACCAGTAAACCAAAAATGCCAACAAAAACTAACCTTGATTCTCAATTTTGATAATTTTCCCCACACTGATGGTAAGTTCTAGTTTTCATTCCCTAAAAATTCTAGTTTTTAATGTTTTGGTGTTTGAATTTTTCACAACAAAAGCAACCGAAACACTATACATATATCATTTAGGGTATGTTTGGAACAAAAGTAAATGCAGAGAGAGGAGAGTGTAATAAACAATTCAAAATACAACACCTATATTTGTTTATATATAAAAAAAATAAATAAAATAAATAAATAAATAAAAAATTGTAGCTAGGTTGCCCATAGTGTTGTGTGAACAATGTAACAAGATCATTTTGCAAACACTTCAAAGGTCAATTTCTAAAAAACACCGACTGAACTGAACTGAACCGAATCTTTCTCTATCAGCACAACATGGTGGTTTTAAAGGAATATTATTCAATTTTGGTTACTAAAATGTCAAAAACTGAAAATTTTGGTTTGGAACCTAAATCGCCCTCCACACCGAACTCATCAACCAATATAACTAATAACTATAGAACTATTCATTTCATATAATCAAACCCCATATTTCCTCTAAAAAAAATCCCCATATAATTTTCTAATACATTCAGTGGATTAAAACCCAAAATAACCTATCTTTTTTATTCCATAAATTCACCAATTCCAACTTGATATTTTATGATTTATCTTTTAAAAAATTTGATAAAATTTGAATTGGTATCGTTTGTTACATGATGATTCTTCTTTACATAGGTATAAATATTCAAAGGACATTTTATGGACTAAAACTTCTCTCCTTTTCCAAATATCATTCGGTTGAAAAAAATATATATATCTTACTTGTGGGTGAATTAGAAAAATTAATGCAACCTCTAATAAGCTTTATGACATAAACTTTCATACAGATAATTATACAAATTAAACTTCAAGATTAAAATAATTTGTTGATACATAAATCCACGCAAAGCCCTAAATTCATAAACAAATAACATGTCCTACGACCCTGAAGTATGCGTATCAGCAACCTTTGAAAGCCAAAGGCACTACCCAGCAAAGCCACCACCTCCTCAATTACAACCGCCACCGTCACCGCTACCGCCATCACCATCACCACCACTACAGCCACCTCCACCAGCATCACTGACAGACATGATTTCAGCTGTAGTACTCACAATTCACAAAAGCTATTACGTATGGCGTACGCCATCATTTAGACCTCCATTGGGTTTACCAAATCTACCGGGATCATTAGCATCACCACCACCAGGATAAGCATCCGCAGTAGTTGCATAATTAGGTTGAACAGGAGGAGGAGCTGTTTGATACATATTTCGCTTCCTTTGACGCCGTCGTCGAATGAACAAACAAAACAAAAATGACATGTTTATATAACTGGTGCAGAGACAAAATCTTCTTTTCTTAAACTATATAGGAAATGAGTTTATGGCCAAATTAAAACCAAAATGATGAAACAGCCGCATTTTCCTCTATGGCTCCCCTTAATCCTTATATATATTGCTAAGTTGCTGAGGTGCTTTAGGTACTTACAGTTCCGTATGCGTGTCTAATTCAAATCAACAAAGGTTACAATAATCTCTTGCGGAACTGAAAGTTTGAAATATTCAGTTGCATTATCATCTGTCCCTTCGCTATCCAAGAAATCCTTTCTTTGGAGAAGAATATTCTTCATTCCACTTGATACATGCAGTTCATACCTTTTTTTTAGTTATTATTATTTTTGGTCTCTGTGCATTATTATTATTATTATTATTATTATTTTTTGGAGAATCAGTCTTGTGCATTATTGTAATTTAAGTCTATAGAGTTTGGAGGTCGGGTCGGGTTCATACCTTTTTTTTAATTATTATTATTTTTGGTCTTTGTGCATTATTATTATTTTTTTTTTTTTTTTTGGAGAATCAGTCTTGTGCATTGTTGTAATTTAAGTCTTTAGAGTTTAGAGGTCGGATTCAAGAACTTTAAGTAACGCTCAGGTGATTATTATTATTATTATTATTATTTTTTTTTTTTTTGGAGAATCAGTCTTGAGCATTATTGTAATTTAAGTCTTTAGAGTTTAGAGGTCGGGTTCATACGTTTTTTTAATTACTAGTCGGTAACCCGTGCTATGCACGGGAACCTACCTATTTGTAAAATAGTCTAAAATAATTTTATAAAATTTAAAATTGATTAAAAAACTACACTATTTGCTCTTGTATGACTTCAATTTGTATTACAATTTTAGATAATGCAAAAAAATAACTCAAAAATTCAGATATTAAAACTTCTGAAAGACTAAAAAATATTGAAGAATCAAATGATTCACTACTTAGGAATTATTGAAACAAAACAAAATATATATGGCTAAACAATAGAGAAATATAAGAGAAAGATGAGTTACATTCAAAAGAATAATTTCAATTATTACCAACTTTTTTATCTTCTAAAAAAACGCTAAAGAGAGTTTGGTGGTTCATATACGAAAATTACTTTTTAAAAAATACATGAAAAATCATAAAATGATTTTTTTTTAATAAAATAGAGGAGAAGAAAATAACATAAGAAGAGTTCATACCTCTACTCAGCTTTTATAGTGTTAATGATTTATTCGCCATTATTCTTTTGATTGAACTACCCTTACTGCTTGGTGTCATGACCCCAATATACCCAATTCTATGTTCTGCCATTGTTTAGATAGACTCAATCTTTCTAAAAACTTTTGAACTTCACATTTAAGATTTCAATTAGTATTGGGAAAATTTATAAATTAACAACGTTTGAGTTTAAGTTTAAGTTTGAGTTTGAGTTTGAGTTTAACTTGGACTTGTTAGAAAAATAGCACTACTTGTTAAGTTTGAATTAAACAAAAATAATTTTGTTTAAAAAAAAAATGATAATGTTGAGTTTGAGTTTAAATTGGACTTGTTAGAGAGATAGAGTTTCACTCCTTGTTAAGTTTGGACTGAACAAAAATAATAATTGTAAGAGTTTCAGAGATTTCAATTATATATATATATAGAGAGAGAGAGAGAGAGAGAGAGATAAAGTTAAAAACTGTTATAAAAAAGTAAATAAAGTAAAACACTAACTAAAACGTATTGCTGTAAAACACAAACTGAAAAGTTTATAGTGCATTCTAAAAAAAAAAAAATAAAAAAAAAATTATAGTGAAATATTGAAACGTATTGCTAAAGTATATTTATATATATACTGATGAGGTATTTTACTTTCAATTTCTATTTTGACATACAGGCCATGCGCATGCATACAAAAGATTTACTCTCTTGCACCATGTACTTATCACGTCAGAAACTGGATCATGCCAATTAACCGGAAGTATAAATTAAGATTGCTTCTTGAGACCCTTCGGGAGGAACTTCGCTTCAAATATAACTAAATCCGCTTTTCCATATTGTTTGACTTGGATATATTATTTTTGTTATAGAATTTTAGTTGAAGTAGAATTTTCGAGGTCTTGAGACATATATCTCATAGAGTTTTACTTAAACCAAACTATTGTAACATTTGATAAGATAATTACACATTAAAGAGAAATAATAAATATATAAAATCTAAAATCTAAAATAAAAAGAATTTAAAATAAAAATAAAAATAAAATAGTGGTGACGTGGAAAATTGTAGGAGCATTGTAATTTAAGTCTTTAGAGTTTGGAGGTCGGGTTCATACCTTTTTTTAATTATTATTATTTTTGGTCTTTGTGCATTATTATTATTATTATTATTTTTTTTTTTTTTTGGAGAATCAGTGTCTTTAGAGTTTAGAGGTCGGATTCAAGAACTTTTAGTAACGCTCAGGTGAAAATCCAACTCATTTGAACTTCAAGAACTTTAAGTAGTAAAAGTCCAACTCATTCAGGTGAAAAAAAGTAACGCTCCATTGTTTTGATATAAATATTTTCTAAAAAAAATAAGTTAATTTTAAAAAATATATCACATTCCTATGTTTGATAGTAACTTCGAAATGAGGTAAAGTTGCTTTCAATAGTTTCTATATTTCTTCTTAACTTCCTTTGTTTAACTTGGCATGAAATAATAGTTTTTTGAAAAAATTTACTGAAAAATAATCTCTAAATTAATAAATTTTTCCATTAATCAAATATATTTTTCTTTTAATTTATTTTATCTGATGCTACGAGACATAAGAAAATAAAAAATAAAAAATTATCTTTACAGTAAATTTTTTTATCAAAACAAATGGAGCTAAAACTCAAAATGCAACTATATATGGGCTCATATGAAATGAAAAATGGTCAGTTCAGAGGCCTTGCAGGGTTGGACCACATGAAAATATTGTCCGTCAATTCTTGAAGTTGTTCATAATTAACTTGTCCAAAGCCATAAATCCAAGTCCACCCTTATAGGCTTATTCTACAAAAAAATATATCGTTGAAACTTCCGGGCCCTTACATCCTTGGGTTGGGCTCCACAACATTAACATGTTCACCTTAAGTTGCTCTTGTTCACGTAATATATAGCCATACAAATTAAATTAATCATTCACAAAATCGTTTGTCTCCTAAAATGGTCCACTTTACCAGTCTGGCCCATACATATTACTGACTCACTCAAGCAATTACGGAGGTCCCAGTGTTCAAGTTAAAACTTTGCGATGATGGAGAACATGGCAAGATTAACGGTCAATATGTTTCCCTATATTAATTTGGAAAGCTCAAATTAAGCTTTTGGAGATTGCGTAGCAAAATAATACTACAGACACAAATTATTTTATAATATTTTTACAAACTGTTGTTGCAATTAACTTCTTATTGATTTTCATTTAGACTTACCATTAACATCACTCTTTTATTTATCAATAATTACTTACCACATCAGCAATTTGTAAAAAAGTTTGTATCCCTAACATAATTACAACTTGTCTAGTAGGCCTTTCAGGGAATAGGGGCATATGTCATTTAAGTGGTTATGATTGAGATTCAAGTGATTTTGAAGTAAAGACATAGAAAGATGGTTCCATAAGCTTTGTTGGTGAAATGAAGACTATAAAGTAGTGGTTACGAAGTAAAGACATAGATTGGGAAACAACTTTTCTTAATTCTTATCTAAAAATAAAGTTACAAGTGCTTTTGTCATGCTTATACACATAAATGGGGACAGCTGTGATAGTCAATATTTGTGTCGGTCTTATGTAAATTTTATGGATCCTGTTAATCGATACTTTTAAAAAATTTGTTAATGAACTATTTTAGAAAAAATTTAATACCACTTTTATAAGAAATTAAAAAAAAAATGGCAAAAAGTCAATTTTTTTTCTTTTTTGATTAAAAAATTTTAAAAATATTTCCTAAACCAATACCCTTAGAGTATCCATTAACTTTTCCCATTTTTCATATACAAGTTGAATAAAAAAAAAATTTACCATTAATTTATAATTTTTTAGTACTAATGGATAATATTTTTTTTGGATAAATAAGTTTTATTTATAAGTGAATGAGTAGCTCCAACATAGAGAGAAGAAAAATGAATTAATAATTTCTTTTTAATAAGAAAGTGAAAAATAATAATTGAGCTAATAACCCTTTGGATGTAAAATGGTACTAATAACTTTGTTTAATATAATCCTCAATCATTACGTTTTTTGTTAAAAATAATAAATTTTGGATAAATGCAGAAGTACGCAATTGATAGAAAATTTGTCATAATTCAATTGATTTTAGTTATTTTATAAGAAAAAAATACATGCAATAGGAAAAACTTTATCTCCAATAAACAAGTTTAAAGAAAATCCTCCAACCCATTGGTAACTAATAAAATTATTCACGTGTATTTTTAATTAAATAATCTATTTAATAAGCCAGGTGACTCTTTTTTTTTTTTTTTTTAACTAGAATTGAACATCAAATCACTTATTTAATAATAAAAAAATTACTAATTGAACTAACTTTTAAATAATACATATAAATGATTTTATAAATCGCAATGTATTTAATTGAAGAAAATTCCTCCAAGTCTCGATTTGGAGGAATTATGAGTGTTAGCTCATAATTGGTTTTTTTCAGCTGACGTGCATGCGTGTAACTATGACCGCTCTAACTAAAAAATATAAAAAAGAGGATTTGTATTCTGATGTTGTCTGGTTTCATTGTTTTTCCGGAATATTCCAAAGAAGAGTAGGGAATAATTTTTCGGAACTCACACGGACCTTCGTTTCTTACCAAAGAAGAAAATCATGAATCTCCGAATGTCAGCACAATAACTGAAGCCATACACACACACACTTAACAATTGTATTAGGAATTTTCTCTAACTTCGTGGATTTCAAGAGCAAGAAATTAAATAGTCTCTCCTCAACTTAGCAACAAAAAGTTAATTTCCTTCATGTTACTGCACAGACTCATCAGATTTAGAGGCACAAGATTAAGAAAAAAAAATTGTATAAATTATCAGGAAGAACAACGATTAATGAAACATATAAACAATCATATAAAATCCCACTAACTACAAGAAATTAACATTGGAAAATCCTATGGTATATGCTTGTCTTCAAAAAAATAAACACTAAAACTAATAATAATGTTCTATACAGCAATCAAACAGGATAGGTTCCTAGCTAGCCAAAAAAGTATATGAAAAATGAAATCTTTAATCAAACTCCACCATCACAAGAGCAACTTCCATTGCCGCTGCTAGTATCGCCTAGTAGTCGAGGTTTGATGCTGAGGCAACAACACATGAGACCCAGTAGCAACATGAAGCCCGATGCTGACGCTAAAGCTTGTGCCCAGTTCATATAATTCTCCATCTTCACCTGCACGCCTTTTGCTCCGCCACCTGTTCTTGTTGTGAACTACTTTTCCTTTTTCCTCTCATTGTCTTAAGGCAAAAACTAGTTTGATGCTAATCATCTCAGTGCTAAAACAGCTAGTGTGGAATTGGAATAAATGGTTATCTATTGGCTCTTTTAGAGGGAGAGAAATGAATGATGCTATAAAAATTAGAGAGAAATATGATTAGTGGAGCACATGGGTTGAGCTTGAAAGAGGCCATATTAACATGGGCCAGCCTGTGAATTTAGTAGATATGATAACTCTTAATCTTTGAATGCCACATAAAATTTATTTATGTATTATGTGGGTGTCTTATATTATGAGTCACCTTCATTACAACCATATATAATAATATTATTACGGTGTTAACTATGGACGCTAAATAAATATAATATAATAAAAAAGAATACCTCAATTGGGAACTTTTTGTAATTTGTAATTTTTTTTTTTTTTTTTTTTGGTTTTTGGTAATGCTCTTTCTTTATTTTATGTGAGGGCCAGATGCTCCTTGTGCGTAACATGAACCATGCACATGCAAATGTAATCAGATGAAGCACGAGGCTTTCCAATATTAAAATACGTCGATTACATCAAAGATATGTTCCAAAAAGTTTCCATTTGATTTTATTAATTGCTGCACGTATTTGAACTTTGTACCCATCAATTTAGACAATATACGAAAGTTAAATAAAGAGAAAGTCAATTTAAAAAAAATATATAAACAAATAAATAAAAGAGAAAGTCTATAGACACAACTTTTGTGTCATAATTTTTGTCACAATCCTATCTACGCAATTATGAGTAGTGGGAAAAAATAGTAATAGTTTATCAATCACATGTCATCAAGTTAAGATAAAAATTATGACAAAATATTTCTTAAAGTTCTTTTTTGCTGATTTTTTTTAATTGATCTGTTGACCTAAACTTATATTGTCATTAACTTGATGTCTGTATTAGCCATATGAGGCTGTAGCAACAGGCCAATATGTGAATATGGGGACACCTGGAGAAATGATTGCTCCACCCAAAAAATACAACTTATGGACGAGATATTTAATATTTTACTACCATAATATCTGACATCTCAGTTAGATTTATTTTATTTATGAATAAATCTCAGTTAGATTTGTGCTTCTATCACCACAAAATTGTATAATGATATATTTGGAACGGAGTAAGATGAAAGAAAAAGAGAGTATAGTAAAGAAAAAGTAAAAGAATTTTGTGTTTGTGTTTGTGCTTGTGTTACTTGGACTGGAAAAAGACAAAAGGTAAGGTAATCAGTATAAGCATTGCCAAAAAATTTAAAATGTAAAAGAATTATATAAAAAAATAAAAAGTATTAACTTTTAAGCAGGAAGCAATAGTTTAGTTGAGGTAGAGCATCATCCATCATGATAATGAAGTGCGATTGTGGTTGGTTGGGTTGGTACTGTGCCACTTTTTATCTTTTAACAGTGCAAGTCGGCACATTGGTGGCATGTAAACCGCGTAGAGAAAAAAAAAAAGTCATTGCAAAATGAAAAAGAAAAAGAAAAAAAAGGTTACTTTTAGCAGAATCATATCAAGATCTCACTAAAAATAAAAAATAAAACATTGATTCTGACCTGACTAAACTAAACAAAATGAAAAACATATTATGGTTCCCCGAAATTGAAATTGAAATTGAAATTATGTCGATGCCTTTGGGCACATAGGCTTCCCAGGGCATTAAGTAATCTCCCCCCTTGACTTGACAATGACAGGTAGCACTGGCAAGAAACCTTAACATTGTTTACTTGTATGCTCTAACGCGTAAAAGGAAGGGGTATTCATATTCCTCATTCTCTGCACGTCAACAAATCTGTAATCCCACATCCAAAGTTTCCACGGAATCTGTTGCTTCCCACCGCCACAATTCTATAATGATCCCCCACTGCTTTGTTTCCAACTTAGAATCCGTTTGGTTGGTTGGATAGAAAAAGAAAACTATGGAAAGAAAAATGGAAGATTCCTTTATTTGGTTAGTAAGAAATTTGATTGATGGAAAATGGTTAGTTCATGTGTTTCACTTAGAGCACACCAAAATTTATCCACCCAAAATGAGATGAAAAATATGTTGTAGATCTAAAAACATCTTATTACTCTTATTACGATATTAACTAGTTTCAAATTACGATAATATAATCATATACTATAATAAAAGTTAAGATTAAAAACTGTATCAAGTGGCTATTCTGATTAATTAGTAAATTGATTTTATATTTTTCATTAGGTTACATTTACTCAATAAAGGGATAATATTTAACAACTATTTAATTTAAGTAAAATTTTATCATTTAAATTTCAACAATTTAAATTCTATTCAAACTAAAAGTTTATTATAAAAAAATATATATTCTAAATTTAAATCCCACACAACCCACTTTTTTTTTCTTAGAGAAAGCAACGTTTTGACTAAGGAATAAGATTTAACAATAATTTAAAACAAATTTAAATTTTATTCGAACTAAAAGTCTATTATTTAAATTTTTGAGCTTATGAATCTTCATCAAGCCAAGCAGGAATAAAACTAATACTAGTAGTAAATTAATTTAATTTAATTTTGAGCCTTTCACTTTTTTTCACTCCTATCAAACACACAAAATAAAAATAAAAATTTTCTATCTTCCAACATTTTCCATCCTTTTTTCATGCTCCTAAGTCCTAATCACATAAGTAACCTTCCAAATTAAATACCTCATGCCCTAGAGCAAGAAATTTATCCATCTTATATGAAGGCAGAATCCAAGTTAAATATGGCTCTCTTCTTCCAGGTACAGCCTCTCAATTTCAGTCTCAGCAAACTTGTACTCCTACCATGTACAAGCTCCAATGGTACCAAAACATTTTCTGAAACTAGTTGTTGGACTGTAAACTATGTCATTCCACCTCAAAACCAATTGGTGATGAGGTAGGGAGTCAAATTGTGGTCCCTCCAACAATCCCTCCCTCGCAATGACACTCCCGTGACTCGAACCCATGACCTTGTCTCTAATACCATTTGTTAGACTATGAGCTGTGTCATTCCACCTCAAAATCAATTAGTGATAAGAAAGACACACTCAAATCTTTTATGGCATTCGACATCACACCACACGGGCCTGTTTTTAGAGTGGTTGTAAGGAGTCAAATTATGGTCCCCAACACTAGTTTTACACTAAACAAACCAAAACATCCATTTACCCAACACGCGTAAGAACCAAAACATAAAAACCACCTCAGCTAAGCAGCTCCTGGTCAGCATGAGGAAATTTGACAAGTGATATAGGATGTAAAAACCAAATAACAAAACGATCAGGAAAAGGTGAAACCAAAAAATATCACATCCCATAAAGGCAATTGGAAAACTTCTATTAAACAACATAGAATTCTCTAACAACTAGGGGGCATTTAAAGTGTGCCCCAGTATTCTGGCAATGTTTATGCTTTACTGAATGTAAATGCTCCAAGGTTTCTTCTACATATGGATAACAAATGGAAACAGTTTGCTTTACAAACAAGAATAGTTCCTGACCATTTACAACTTCTCGGTGATATGCATAGAATAGCATCTTTCACCTACGAATTCCAGTCCAGCCAAAAGAGATTATTTTATACCAAAAGCAGCAGCAGCTAAGCCCAATTTGAGAATAACCTGTATGAGCTGCAGAATTGAACAATCTCTGAAAAGAAAACAAATGAGTGAGAACACACAACTTTTAAATGAAGCATAACTACAAACAACTTTACTACCACCAATAGCAAGTTTCCCCAAGATGAATTTAATCAGTAGAAGAATGGAATGTAATAAAAAATGTATAAGGTAAGGAAAATAGTTTTTATTTTTTTTTTAAGGTAAGGAAAATAGTAATTATAAGCATAGACTATACTGCCACACATTTAGTGTGTCGAAAGTCACAATAAGGATTAAATTTTATACTGGATGCCATGACTTATGAATGGTGACAAAAACTATCCCAGCCGCTCATGAACTTCTACTCTGTCAAAGATTGATTTTCACTCTTGTCATGCAAAAACCTCACACAGTCACCATCCCCTGCCTCAAACTGCACATGATCCAAAATCTATCTCAGCCACTCCTAATACTCCTCCATAAGCTACAACCATGGGTGCTTCTCACCCTCTTCTTTGACCAACGATCCCAATCCTCCCCACACTTAAAGGCAATAATCTGTCGCCACAAATTTATAAATTGAGATATCATTGTAAGACATCTAGCCTTAAATACTAATAATATTGCCTTTGGCTTGTTAGTTTCTAATAAGGGTTTTGTTTGTTTCAGTATCCTATACAGGTTTTTCCTTTACTTCCCTCTAAGGAACTGAGGGCCTGAGGCTTCAATAGACAATCAAAGTAAATCATTGTCTCATTGCAGTACACCAATTGGTTACAGAACCAAATACAATCCATTGGTTTGCCACAAAGAAGACACCAAAAGTTGAGAGAGATTGAACTCCAACTGAAGTAATTATCTAAGCGTGCTTGACAAGTTGGAAGCTCGGATGGTGATTTAAGCAGGCAACTGCAAACCATTATGATTTAGTGAAGGAAACTTCTCTGCTGATGCTGGAATTGTAAAACGCGCAGCACAAGGTGGAATAGAGGATTAAAAATTGAAGAACGTTCGGTGAATTGGAATTTCCACCAATCTACGATGCAAGTGATCAGTCTAAGTCCTAAGACTGTTCATTTGGACATGGAAGATTTGGACACACATATTACTGGGAATACATCACTAATGTTTGATCAAATTTCAAGAAGGCCAATTTCAATGAAGATTGATTATTTACCTTTAATAGATGAATACTTTAGTATATTGCCTATGAATATGATAGTGGATGATGATATGCTTTATTCATATGATACTAGAGAGATGATATTTGATCATATTTGAAGATTTCATAGAATCAGGTTTGATTCAAGCCAATTTTTTTAAACAATACGCAAGATGATGGTAATCTGTCCCTTGTGATTTATTGCACATGTTGAAAGCTAAAGAACAGTTCATAGCAAAAGATTATAGTGCACAATTTCTTATTAGCATATTAAGGCTGGAGATTTATTTCTCAATTGTTTAGGAGGACGAAGAAAGAAAGGATGGCAAGGAGTATTTGGGATACCAACAGACCATGGAAGATTTGAAGCCAAACATGAGGCCGAATTTTCTCCAAACTGGAGAGAACTAATGTAAGACAAATTTGAGGGGAGAAAAAATTGTTTACAGGAACTTTAGCAATACTGTGCACAGGTATTATAAATGCAGTATTGCAGCAGCCTTATTTATTTTAGTCTTTTTGGTTTATCTTTATTATGCATGGCTAGGATTAGTCCCAATTAAGGGTCATGCAGAATTGTTTCTAGGATTTTAGGGTTTCATCCTCTCTTTTTTATGAATATAAGTAGAAGATAATAACATCATTGTAAGATAGCTATTCTTCAATTTAATTGGAAAAGCTAAGAAAAGCCTCCTTGAGGTTTATTAGGATTTACATTTTGGTTGAAATGGGTTATAACCCTACTGGCTTACAACCCTTAATGGTGGCATGATGCCGCAAGTTCAATCCTACTAGTATACATGTGTGAATTACTTTATCGTAGCAAAAACATAAAGAATTTACACTCTGGTCCCCTTTAGTTTCAAAATCCACTAGTCTTCTCCTTCAATATATGCTTTTTCTTACACTTACCTTATTCCGTTAACTATAACAAACTGTTAACGTACGCTACCACCTAACTAATGATTTAAGTAAACCCCAAAAATACCTTAACAATATAGAAATATGTTTCCTTACACTTATCACTTCAACATGTCATACCCAAGTGAATTACTAACTTACGATAAGTCATTTCTGCCACAAAATAACAATAATAATATAGTAAATTTTTTACAACCTATAAACACATAATAGCATGAGTGCTTTTGGTACTGAAAATTACATTGAGTTGCTAAGGGTATTAAGGCATCTAGCTTAAGTTAAGGAGCACCAAAACTCAATACCATTAGCACCTTAATCAAAATTCAGTACCATCATATATATATATATATATATATAAGTAAAATTAGTACCATCATTGGACCAACAACGTTGTAAAAAAGGTGCCAAGAACATGCACAAAAAATAGCATTAGGTGTCTAGAGAATGAAATTAAACTTCATCCTTATTATAATTTTATAAATAAAACACAATGGAAAAAAATGAACATGAGATTGAGCGACACTGAAACCCTTCTTTTTTAAAAAAATAAATAGATAAATGTATAGGATATTTATGTTTTTCTATTTTGAAGTTGGAGTTTTTGTTAGAACAGTCTAGTTGACAATTTTGATATAGATGGAAATATAAGTTTTGGAGAGATAAGGATTAACGTGTATGTTGAATAAACCTCTAGGAGATTTTTATAATTGTTCCAATATTACAAATGTTCCCTTTGGCTTGTTAGTTCCTTAAAAAACTCTAGGGTTCTCCTTATTTTAACGCCCTAAAGAGGCTTTACCTCTGTTTCCCTCTAAGAAACCCAGGTTTTGATGGACAATAGAAATAAATCTTAGTCTCATCTCATTCCCAACTGTGGAACTCCCCCATACTCTTGAAGGCACTTGGTGAACCACAACCACTTCACACCAAAATGCAACTCCAACTGGGGGTATGGGGCAGTCTGAATATTACTTAATTTTATAAATAATCTGTTATAGTTTAAGAGGATCTAAAATCATTCATAAGATTACTCAAGTTTTATTTCCCCCGCATTAACATTTACTTCATATTTTATTATATTGTATCATCTAATATTTTAGGTTAGATCATCTTCGACCACTTAAAGTGGCCACAACTCAGGAAGAAGAGTACAATCATGCAAACGCACAGAGACTTGCAAAAGTACATATGAGCAATCAAACCAAACCAAAAACCCAAACACCCCACCCCTTCTTTTCACCTAGAAAAGAAAAGCAAAGCAAACCCAAAATTACAATTATTATATGTGCTAAATGAGGAAGATAGAACTCTCCTCAATTATAAAAGTATTTTATCTAGAAAAGCAAAGCAAACCTAATTTAGGCTTTGTACTTTAACAAAAGTATTTTATCTATCTATCTATCTATCTATCTATATATATATATATATATATATATATGTTTCTTTTTTAATTTATTTATTACTAAGTTACACCACATCTAGTAGGTCTTGAACCCATGACCTCACCCTTCACCTTGCTCTTGCAAAGGGAGGATATGTAATTCAAGCTAGAACCCACTGGCATTAATACCTTAAATCTATCATTGTAGTAAAACCAAACTTTTCTATATTAAGATAGAGATCAATTTATCAGTGACCCAAAAATCAACCCCCGGTTTCACTTATGCGAGTGCATAGTGCCCCAAAAAATTTTAGGCCCTAACAGAGATGCTATTCTGAATTTTCTGTAAAATCAAGATATAGAATTTTAGAAGAACATCCACAGCTGAAAACTAGAAAGTCATAGTACAAATTAAGTGAGTGAACCTCATTATATAAAAACACAGTAGATGGTAAGAAGTGAACCATATGTAAAGTCCAGGGAAAGTTTTACTCACATCCAGCTAAGTTCATGTAGGCTACAGCTCGCTATAATTGCGCCACACCGCACGAAATTCTTCACGGAATGTGTTCAAACGTGCTTTCAGATTAGGTGTTCTAAAACTTGCATGCAGGATAGTAACTGAAAGAAAGAGAGAGAGTTAACCACAAAACATACAAAATGACAAGAAAAAGACATGGGAGATTTGCAGCATGCAACATACCGAGAAGCCCAATGGCCAGAGCCCACAGAACAGTTAAGAGACCACAAGAAACAAACCAGAGGACGAGACTCACTACAGAAAAAGGAGTAGGGAAAATGAGTAAAAATTTAAATAACTAATATAAGTCATATAGTGAGATATGGTTTATGCTAATCTCAACATATACAGAAAATATTAAAATGAAGCGTTCTTCTCATAATTCAAATACCAGTAGCGAATATAAAAACAAACACCCAACGAGGCCGGCCACAAATAAAAATTGCTCTTTTAGCTGATGGACGTCCACGAATAACAGGCCTGGCAGCAAAAAATACAAATTATTTCAGGAACATCACTGGGCACATTGCAGGCACATAATAAACAACCACACTTACGTAAGAGGAGGCCTCATCTTCGCTGCTAAATGTGGAGAGAATTGTCTCACGGTTCTTGTTGCCTTCTCACTAAAAGTTCCTGCAAAGCTGCAACACAAACGTGCAAAAGTACATACCACTTAGACATGCATGCAAAAGCAAGCACGAAAATACAAACACACGCACGCAGTTTTACATACAACGGCGTACCTATCATTCAAGAAAGCAATGCTAAGTGCTGTCAGAAAAGCAGCTACAAGAGCAAGTGGCCTCCGGATAAAACCCAATCCTACAATTCATAATTCAAATATTAAAAGGCAAAAAATGCACACAGTTCACATATTTATAATCAAAAATGAGAATTTTGAAGTCGTTTTGTTGGCTTACCGAGAATGACAGTGATCAAAATGAAGTAGTTGGTTCGGTAGCTGCAAATACATATTTCACAAAACATTAATAAAAACAAATACGGATGGCTGCATTTTCTGTAATCTAACAAAAAACCGAAACCCTCCACACAACCGAGCCTATCATAGCTACAAAGCCAATTTTTGTCACTCTTCACTTTCCATTAATCAAAAAACACACGATTTACAAGATTATATAAAGCACTCAGAAGCTTCTTATTTCTAAGTAACATACAATTTGTAATTGCAATAATAACCTTCACTAAGCGTTATATAACTATTGACCCTAACTCAGCTAGGTATTATTGATTTCGATAAAACTTTCATGCATGCTTGTCGGGACCTCAGAAAACAAATAATTTGACGATTGCGATCAAAACCGATTCAATTCACACAAGAGAAAAATGGCAGAATCAAAGCAGCGAGATGATAGAGCTAAAAAAAAATTGAGATTGAATGGAAAGAAATGATCGTACTAGTAGAGATTGCATTTGAGGCGGCTACTCCATTTGGCGTAAGATCTGGGGACGGTGAATCGGGAGAAGAATTCGGAGAGAGGACGCGGCGGCGATGACCAGTCAACCTCGCGGAGAGCGTCGATCAGATCCTCCGCTGTGACGTTGCCCCAATCCATCGATTCTGGTTCAGTGCCAAACCCTAGAATAGCAAAAACACGAAGCCAAACAGATAGAGTTTTCCTGGGAAATGGAAATTTTGGAAAGTTCGGGAGTGCAAGAAAGGAATAGAGAGGTTTAGAAGATGTTTTGTGTATGTGATAAGGAGAAGAAAGGAAATGGGATATTATTATTTTCAGGAAGCGTCGAGGGAAGGAAATGGTTTTTCGTTTTTGTGAATTACGTTGGTGAACACAACAACGGAAGGTTTTTTACTTAAGAGCGAGGGGACAAGGAAAACGTGAAGTGATGGAAAAAATGAAAAAAGAGATAAGTTAAAAGGGGAATGTCTGAGCCCGGGTTCGAACCGGGGACCTCTAGTGTGTGAGACTAGCGTGATAACCGACTACACCACCCAGACGCTTTGTGTTCTGGGTTCCTTATTAGCCTTACTTGAAGAGTTGAAACTATAATTTGTTTTTAATAATAATAATCAGGAATGATAAAAATTAATTCTTCCTGATTATTTTTGGATAAATTGCATAAAAAAAAAAGTCCACAATTGATAAAAAATTAAATTTTAAGTCTAATTTTTTATTTTGTTAATTAAACTCCCAAATATATATATGCTTGTTTCAATTTGAAGCATTAGTTCATCTATATCTATACTACTATTGAAAAGGCTTTCCATGTATGAGATAAAATAATAATAATAATAATAATTAATTTGCATGTGTTCTAAGGCTCTTTTTTTTTTAATTAAAATTTTTTTTGTATTTCTAAATACAAAATAACCATTTGAATACACACAAATTCTAGTGTAAAAGAGTTTTTCAAGTTTGAATACCTAAAGAAAGTTAAGGAAAATCTTTTCAAAATTATATATAAACTTATGTAAAATGAAGACAAATGTACAGACATGTGAGTAAGAAAGAATACAAACATGTGAGCAAGAAAACATAAAAAAATATGGAGTATTAAGAAAACTACCTTTGCTTATACATCAAAGAGAAAGATAGAGGGGAAGAGAAGACATTTATTAATGTTTTGTTTTGGTCATTTTTTGGGTTTTGGGGGAATTTTGGTCATTTTTTGGGTTTCGTGGGTATTTCAGTTATTTTTTAGGTTTTAGAGGTATTTTGGTCATTTTTTAGGTTTATGGGGTATTTGGGTAATTTTTTAGGTTTTAGAGGTATTTCAGTCATTTTTTAGGTTTATGGAGTATTTTGGTAATTTTTTAGGTTTAAGGAGTATTTTGGTAATTTTTTAGGTTTAGGGCGTATTTTGGTAATTGTTAGGTTTTGGGGATATTTTGGTCATTTTTTTAGGTTTTTGGGGTATTTTGGTCATTGTAATAGGTTTTGGGCTTATTTTAGTCATTTTTTAGGTCTTGGTGTATTTTAATCATTTTACAGATTTCAGAGGTATTTTGGTCATTTTTTAGGTTTCGGGGGTATTTTTGGTAATTTTAAGGTTTCAAAGGTATTTCGGTCATTTTTAAGTTTTAGGGGGTATTTTGGTCATTTTTTAGGTTTATGAAGCATTTTGGTCATTTTTTGGGTTTTTAGGGTATTTTGGTAATTTTTGGGTTTTGGGGATATTTTGGACATTTTAGAGGTTTTTGGGGGGGGGGGGGTATTTTGCTCATTTTAGAGGTTTTGGAGGTATTTTTCTCATTTTATGGGTTTTGGGGGTATTTTGGTCATTTTTTGGGTTTTGAGGGTATTTTGGTCAATTTTTGGGTTTTAGGGATATTTTGGACATTTGAGAGGTATTGGGGGATATTTTTCTCATTTTAGAGATTTTGGAGGTATTTTGGTCATTTTGTGGGTTTTGGGGGTATTTTGGTCATTTTTTGGGTTTTGGGGGAATTTTGATAATTTTTTGGATTTCGTGGGTATTTTTGTCATTTTTTGGGTTTTGGAGGTATTTTGGTCATTTTTAGGTTTTCGAGGGTATTTTGGTCAGTTTTTGGGTTTTGGTGGTATTTTAGTAATTTTTAGGTTTTAGGGGTATTTTGGTCATTTTTTGGGTTTTAGAGGTATTTTGGTAATTTTTTGGATTTTGGAGGTATTTTGGTCATTTTGTGGGTTTTTGGGGTATTTTGGTCATTTTTTGGGTTTTGGGGGAATTTTGGTCATTTTTTGGGTTTCGAGGGTATTTTTGTCTTTTTTTGGTTTTTGAGGTATTTTGGTCATTTTTAGGTTTTAGGGGTATTTTGGTCATTTTTTTGGATTTCAGGGGTATTTTGGTTATTTTTTGGATTTTGGAGGTATTTTGGTCATTTTTAGGTTTCGGGGGTATTTTGGTCAGTTTTTGGGTTTTGGTGGTATTTTAGTAATTTTTAGGTTTTAGGGGTATTTTGGTCATTTTTTGGATTTTGGGGTATTTTGGTAATTTTTAGGTTTTGGGGGGTATTTTGGTCATTTGTTGGGTTTTGGGAATATTTTGGTCATTTTTTGGGTTTCAAGGATATTTTGGTCATTTTTTTGGTTTTTGGGGTATTTTGGTAATTTTTAGATTTTGGGGGGTATTTTGGTCATTTTTAGGTTTCGGGGGTATTTTGGTCATTTTTTGAGTTTTGGTAATATTTTGTTCATTTTTTAAGTTTCAGGGGTATTTTAGTCATTTTCTAGAAATTTAGATTTTATGTTGTTTATTTAAATTTTAGATGGGTTTAGTGGGTATTAGTGGGATTATCCATTTAGACCCATTTAATTAAATAACCAAATGGGTCTTTACCCATTTAACCCTAATATTCAAATGGGTTGGGTTAAGACTTATCCAAATAAGGTGGGTAATGGGTTGGGTTCATGGATATGGATAAAAATTGCCACCCCTAGGTAGTACCTAAATTTATGGATGAGAAGTTATAATAAATGGGTAATTATTGGATACTTCCGGAGTACCATAAATGCGTACTTCCCCCTCTCACATAACTGTTGATCCCACTAATTAAATTTATGTTGGGACCCACAATTCATGTGAAAGGGAGGAGTATGCATTTATGATAATCTTAGAGTATTCAATAATTTTTCATAATAATCTATCTATACTACTATTTAACAGGCTTCCCCTATTTGGAATCTTCAATTTTGATATCCAAAATACCCCTAATTTTACCAATTTTTAAAGCTTAAACAATAGAGTTAGACGTATAAAATTGCTAATTTAAAAACTCCTAAATTTTTACCAAATTTATAACATGTTCACATTTCCAATTAGTTTCTCCTTGCCTGTATCATCATTTAGCAATTACCACTTGATGGGGATCAACTAAGTATAGCCCGTCCTAGGTTGTCGTCCACAACTTGATCGCATCCAAGGAAAACTACAACAGAATGACAGAATGCCTGAGTAAGACCCTTCATTAAGAATAATGGGATCCGCCAAAAAGAACTCGTCCATGGACGATCATGTTATAAACGACCATACCCATGGATGATCAAATTGTACTTGGTAAATTCTACAAGAAATGCTCCAAAGGCTCTACATAAGCAAAACATGACACATTGCTTGGTACATGGAAGGAATTCCATACACTTCATTCCACATATCCCATTTTCTTCATTAACCCCCAATATCACCCACGATGGTGATGAATCCCAAACAAGTAGACCCACGTCAAACTCTCTATAAAACGAGCAGGTCCCATCTACCAAAGGTAAGTTTTAACCATTCACTATTTTCCATCCTTATGTCCTAGAGAGAAAACTGACTTAACCGTTGGAGGGTCTTTGGCCAGATCACACCGGTCACCTTCGATAGTTTTTTCTTTCTTTTTTAGGATTCATAGCCATCACCATAGTCCGAAACATTCCAGCCTACTGATTTTCAAGTATCATCACCACTTACAAGTAGTTTCAATGTTATTTTCCATCCTTATGTCCTAGAGAGAAAACTAACTTAACCGTCGGAGGGTCTTTGGCCGGATCACACCGGTCACCTTTGATAGTTTTTTCTTTCTTTTCAGGATTCGTAGCCATCACCATAGTCCGAAACATTCCAGCCTACTGATTTTCAAGTATCATCACCACTTACAAGTAGTTTCAATGTTATCCACACACCCACATTTAATTTGAATTCAAATAAAAATAATTACCACAATTTACATCCCAATACTCCTTTATCAGTTGCCCAACTCCAAGTTTCCATCCGTTCGTATCCATTTACCAATATTTTTTTAGGCAAATTACAGTAAACTCACCTATAATTAGGTCTGTTTTCACTTTTCCTACTCGCGGTTCAAAATTTAACACTTTGCCTACCTGTGTTTAGATCTGTTTTTTATCTCCATTACCCACCCCTCCCTTTGTTGTTAGGAAAAAAAAATTAGGGAAAAACAAACATAACAAGAATAAAAAAGTTAGGTTTCTTTTTTTTTTTTTTTTTTCTATTATATACACTTGGTTCAAATATATTAAAATTGGAAAAAAAATGGTTTCTTTTATATAAATGGGATCTTTTATGTAGTTAGCTATGGGTCTGAACAATGAAGTCAAGGTTAGCTTGCTGACCTTGTAATCCTAGCCAATAAATATAAGACACCTCATTAAAAATGCTCATGTCAACCTACTTGCTAGCTCAACACACGCTCTGCTAACTTCTACTAAAACCGTTAGGGTTTATGAAAATTAAAATTTCAAATTTAAACAAATTTTTGCTCACAGTCACAGATAAGCTCCATCTCCTCACCTATGACTACGAGTTACTCTCTTTCTCTCTCATGAACGGTGACTCAAGCACCATGGACTTTTCCTCTCTCCCTCTCTCATCTCCTTTAACATTGTGTCCGTTCAGCACCTTGCAATCGTCGTCGTTGATTTTGATGCCATTTCAGTTATCATTAAAAACGAAAATCGATCTAGCCCATGGCCGTGTGGTAACATCTCGCTCTCTGGTCTGACTCGAGAACTCTTCAAACTTCTCTCTATGCATCTTTTCCTCTTCTAATCCATTGATCCTGGGTCCAATCCTGTTGGAGTGACCAACCATCCATAATTGATAGGTGCACCTAAAAAAAATCATCTTTTGTGGAAATTTGTTCTTTTCCTACTACCTATGTTGTTTTTATGAAAAATAATGTTATATTGTTTAAGTAATGAAATCCACCTATTGTAACTGATTATGATAGTTTTATTCGTTTATATTGGTGTCTTTTTATTTTTTTGGCTTTCTTCCAAAAAGAAAACCGGATTTATCTTTAATTTTTATGATATTCAGTTAATTTTTTAATCTTTAATTTTTAATAGGTACTTTGCAACAATACAAGAACCTAATAATATAGTTTTTATCTAGTTCTGAAGCATGTTATATAATTTCCAAAAGTTATGGGATTTATGGCTTGTTTTGATACCCCACCCAAGTTTCATCAGCATAGTGTAGTCTTTATGTTTTTGGCCTTTTGCTATTACAACAATGATTAGAAAAAAGAAGCAAGCATTTGTTCATTAGTTAGGTGTATCTCGTTTTAACCTTTTGAGTCTTTCTTTGATGAGAAATATGAAGTATAATTGATTTTGATAGAAGTTAAAAAAGGAATCTTGAAGTTGATCACTGTCCATAAAGAAGTTATGTAGCATTGACCTCTAAATCAGTAGACAACTGATTCTAAAAAATTTAGTGTTTTAGATATACTGATTATATGGTATTTTGTATTCATGAGGTTGTTAGAAATTTTTGTCTCATTACTTGGTTTGCTGGACTTTAGCTTTGAATTTGTGTGGTGGGGATTGACATTCTAAAATTGGTGCTCAATTACTATTTTCGGTTCAATGAAATTGATGCTTAATTGCAAAACCCTAATATCAAATTTTAAGGACTGATTCTTTCAATCTTTTGTGTTTTGCTTATTTCCACTCCTTTGCTGTGAAACAATGGAGTGGGCCAACTAATGAAGCTATTCAAGGACTCAAAAGGTGCTCTTGTGCTAGTCAAGAACTTGACTTACAGGATTTTAGTATTGAATGTGTTTGGCTATTGGTGTGCATTCAATTCTACTCAACCAAATTCAATACTTCCAAATTTGGTCATCTATTACAAAATGTCAAAGATGAGATAGCCTTTTTGCAGTGTTGAGTTTAAACTTGTACATAAGACAAGCAATACAAGTGCTTATTCTCAGCATGGTTATAGGTAGAGCCTTTGGACAATAGTCGCGCCACTTAAGATTGACAAAGCAATTGAGAAGCCCATATTTTTCCTTTTTTCGGCGGGAATTATGTATTATAATGGTGGAAAAAATTGGCCTTGTAATCAAATTCAACATTTCAATCAAATTTGTACGTTTTTGGAACAATTTCTTTTTGCTATTTTTACGTGTGTTTTGCTTTAATATTGCATTTGTCACTTTTTTTTTTTTTTGTTGAGAAAGAGGTTGTACTTTTATTAAACTTCAAAGCCCATTCCAAAATAGTATCATGAATGATATTTGCAATAGTTAGAAATTTCTTCCAGCCATATGACTTTATCTTAGTCATATCTTCCAAGAATTGTGCATGTCTTGCAAGTGTATGAGTTGGATAATTCGCATCTCTGCTGTGCTCAAAGGATTAGTCTCTTAATTGATTTGCTAGGTGTCTTATTACTCTATGACATAACCAATAAATTGGTTACTCAATTATGCATTGTCTACTAATTTTGATGAACAAAAAATGTCTAAAGACAATAAAGTTTCCATTCAAGACTTGCATTTGGAGGATGATTTATCTTTTTATGTCCTCTTTTGCTTTAGGACCATTTCATCAAGGCCTTATTAAAGTTTTTTGTTATTTGGTTTTAAAGAAGAAGGTAGAAACGACAATGTTTCTTCAGAATCGAGAGAATACTTGCAATTTTTTTTATTATTATTTGGAACTCATGGAACAACTCATGGAAAATGTAGACAATACATTATAGAAGCACTCATGGAAAATGTATACAATACATTATAGAAACACTGATACGAAAATCCTTGAAAAACTTGGATACAAAATGGCACTAACAAAGGGGAATTCCCTTACCTCCCAAAATATAGTATTTTTCTTCTAATCAAGATACTTCATTGAAACAAGCTGGAGAACCGGCAGCAAAAGATAAAAGCTAATAACAACAACCAACAAGAATCCAAATACATGAAACACTTCCAAAAGTTTCCAAAAACAAAAATAAGATGGGACATTCTCTTAGCTCAAAAATCAACAAGAGTAAGTGTTCTCATGACAATTTTTTTTGCTGGCACCATTGCAATTCCAGTTTGAAAGTAGAGAACAGCTGTAATAGTAAGTTTTGCTTATCTCAAGAACTTCCCATGGTTCTCGGTTCTTGAATGGACTATATTGATGGTAGCATGACATCTTCCCTCTAAGAACATTTAAAACGTTGCATCAATTAGAAAGGAACAAAAATGAACCAAATTAAAATTAATGTAAACTATAATTAGAAATAGCTTATGAACTCTCTTACGTAGTTCATTGTGGCCATTGAGAACAAAAAATAAATGACACTATTGATAAAACAAGTATGCCATAAGAATTTCCAAATTTACCTCTTGGCTATATGTGTAATCTAATTGTTTGGAATTATAAATCAATGAGCCTCTTTGGGAAGTAGATGAATTCTATAAGGTTGTGTTTGGATGGCAACATTTGGATTTGGATTTGGATTTGGATTTGAAATCCATTGATTTAAAATGGCTTGATTTGAAATCCCTTTATTTTAAAATTCTTTGTTTGGGTCTTTTTAAACAAGGAATGATTTGAAATTTATCATTTGAAATTCCATTATTTGGATACCTAAATTTGGATTTGGATTTAAGATCAATAAAATACATTTTTTTTTTAATTATTATTCTTCTTAATCCTTCTACATTTCAATTTTAAATACATGAGGTAATATTGATAATTCAATTGACAAGATGATGACTAAATATTTTTAGTCATAGCCAACTAAAAAAATATTTTGCCAACTATTGACAACTAAAATGTTTTATATCAACTAGAGAGGACACCCAAATGCATGAGTTTTTTTTCACAACATTCAAAATCTCAAACTAAAAATTCTAAAGTTATTAACAACTAAAAATTTATAAATCAACAGAGATAAATTAAATATCCAAAATAAACAACTTCCAAAAGAACAAATTAATGGGGACTAAGTAGAAGTTGTATCCAATCATTTTTTATTATCATAATTTGAAAGACTATTCAAAAACTTAAAGTCCTCTGGATTTCCATGCATTAACTTCTCAACTATTTTGAATATTTCAAGCCACATGAGTCCAGACACTTTTGAAACCACTACATATATCTCTTCACCAGAAAGTTGTGATTTTTTATTTTTCTTTACTGTGAAGTAGTCTTTTACAAATGAACAATGCTCTTTAAGAGAGGAACCAATATCTACAACGACTTCAATGAGTGGATCTTTCCTACTCTTTTTATTTGGTGAGGCTCAACTGCAGAACTTATTAATACAAAATGCTGACATGCTTGTTATGCCTATTAGACAAGACTAATACCAAATAAATAGGATGAATAACTATTGAAATCTAAATATAGGGAAGATGTTTGTTATAGTTGCATGAGCTTGTATCAGCTTCTATTCCTAAGATAAACTATATTACCCCTGGACAATTTCAAATCAAGCTCAAGATAGTTTGAACATGATGCCCAATCACATGGCATATACAATACAGGCTTGGTCACAACTTTACTACATAATGTAACTCAATCATGATGATATTACTTCAATGGCTCATTCCTGTATTCTACAGTTTAGAAACCAAAGGCATAGTTAAGAAAAAATAAGGATAATTATAACAATAGCATCAACAAATCAATGTTTCAAAATTGGTTAAAATTTATCATAGAAGCACATAATTAGAACATACCACACCCTTCAGTACAACATTTGTTTCAAAGTCACTACTCTTATAAACAACTCTAGGGCTATCAAACAAATTGATCCTCTTTGTGAGGATAATATATACTACCACATTTTAGTCTCACCAGGAATAGGAGCAATTTTGCAAACCTTTGAAGAAGAACACAAGCATGTCAATAAACCAAACCATTAAAATTAAGAACACAAGAAGAACACAAACTTGTCACATAAAAGCAAGAGATCACAAATGTCATTAAAATTAAAGTCCTTTTTTTCCCCTTGTATTAGTAAAAGGGATGCTCTCTTTCTTGACCAAATAAATTGGACTTTCTCTTATTTTATGGATAAGAAAGATTGAACTTGTTTTTCCTCAAGAAGGAACACAAAGATATAAATCCAAAGAATGGGACTCTTTACCAATGTACTTTGCTAGCAAGCTTCTTGGTATTGACAATAATGGTAAAATGTGTATGTAATGTGTAATTTGAAGCATCCAAAGAAATCTTTTTGCAATGTAAGATCAAGATTTAATCAAAGAAGACACTACCAGAATTGCATAAATTTTATATGACAAAATAACTTGTACTAACCGACAACAAAAAAGAAAATTCATAGCTTTAAACCTCCATCTCAAAGTGTAAGTGTGTAGTCCAATAGGTATCTTCTAAGTACTACAACTCCTTTAGAAAATCAAAGAATTCTCAAATACCATTGTAATACCAAACCAAAAAGGTTCATTTCTCATAATTCTAACACACACCCACTGAGTGTTATTCCAAACCCACACCAAAAACAAAGATAATTTCACTTGCTGAAGCTAATCAAACATTATGGGAGGATGAAGTGCCATTTGAGCTAGCTCATCACATATACACTCAATAACAACCAATGCTAACTGGCATCTTCTAAGCACTACAACAACTCCAATATCACATCAAAAAGATTCCCAAATACCATTGCGATACTAAACCAACAAAAAAAAAGATTCATTTTTTCATAATTCTAACACATACCCACCAAATATTATTCCAAACCCACATAAAAAACAAACACAATTTCACATTTTAAGCTGATCAAATAGTACAAGTGCACTATAGCAAGAACTCTGTACAGGCAATTATGAACTTTCTTTACATTATTTCAAATGAATATTCTCTCACTTATTACTTCACAACTCATAGACTCTTCATAGAAGCATTTCATCAACCACATAATTTGCATTACAAACCCACAAATGAAAATACAAATAGAAAATAAAGATAAACCCAAAACAAATTATTGAAAATACCATGAAAAAAGATGCACAAACAAATCAAACAAAACCCACAAACAAATCAAATGAAACCCAAACAAACCCATAAAAAATCAAATAAAACCAATAGAAAAACCCACAGCCTTTGTGGATTTAGATTTAGTAGAAAGAGAGAATTAGAGAGGTTAAAGAGAAAAATAAGAGTTGAGAGAAACAAACTTGAAGTTGCGGAGAGAGTTAGGGAAGAAAAGCTGGTGAGTTACGGCTAGGAAGAGAGACACGGAGAGAAGCTAGCCGAGAGAGAAATAGAGAACACAGTGAGTGAGAGATTTCCAAATTCCACCGTGTGTGATGGTATTAGAAATCCATGGATTTAGGCTTATCAAATTTTGTTTGGATTTGGGACCAAATCCAAATCCATTTCTTTTAACTTACCCAAACAAAGAATTTGGATTTGGGCCCCTTCAAATCCAAATCCATGGTATCCAAACAGACAGTAAGGATAAAATATAAAAACACATTATATCAAAACAAAACTTTTTACACATAGTTTCACATGGTATTGAATAAATGAATTGTGTCAATTTACCTGACTAAGTTGGACTATAACATCGGTACCTTGCAACATAGATGTAAACGGTACATTTACACAGCTCATATCTTAAATAGAAAATAGCTCATAATTAGGTATCAAGTACGGCCACAACTATGACTATACATTATAGATATGATATTTTTTTATATTATAGGTATACTTAATACCTGAGAATGCATTGTCCAAGGCGAGTAAGATTGACCATATAAGTTAGCACTTGTAAAGCCTATATAAGAGTAAGGATTAGGTGGTTGACAGATTGGTATATTGTATGTGCCACCAAATGAGACATTTGAATGCTCTTCCACTGCTTGTTGTTTTCTTTTTCTTATGAAATTGTACATTAAAAAAATCACACATAAATTAAGAATTTAATATACAAAAAATATTTATTGATGATAAAAATGTAGCACATATTTAGTTTTTTTATATAAAAAAAAAATTACTCACTTGAAGAAGATGCATCTTTAGATGTGTTTGCCTTGCGCTTCTCAAAGTGCCCTTTAAGTCTAGTATTTCTTAAACTTTTTGATCTCACACATGGAGGATTTAACATTGACACCTCATTTGGCAAGCAAAGCATTTCATCAGTGGTGTCACATTGTATGACTTCAATTTCTTTCACATTTGCATCTGCACCAAACTTAAACCTTGATAACTCCCTTTCAATTTTTTCATCAAGTTCCAATAGCATTTTTTGGCAAATTCTCTTAAGGCTATTCTCCCCTTGACTTTTACATATGACTGTATTAGCTATACACATCATGCTATTACGCCATACTATCTTTGCCTCTTTATCATTGCTAAGTGAATGGTTGTCTTGTTCATAAGTCATCATCCCCTTCTTAGCCTCTTTTGTCCAACGTTTCAAAATGTATTGACATGGAATTCTAGTTAAATTTTTTATACTAAAAACTCGCAATGTATGACAACAAAGAATGCCCAACGACTTAAATTTCTTACAAGAACAAGAAATATTGCTATTGAGATTAGGCCTGTTCGTTGATCCACCGAGGCCGACTGAAACCAGTTTAACCGCACTGATTTGCCCCCTCAGGCCGTCGCCGAAGGTTTCCGATATGGTGGTCGGTGGCATCTCTTCAGTGCTGACATGGACCGATGCAGCCATCGGCGTCGGAATATGCACACCGCCGAGAACCGAACCGCCCCGAGGATATTTAATATAGGCTCAGTTTCTCACAATCTCACTCGCATGCGAAGTCAAAAAAATATAACGTTAGTGTGCCTTTCAAAAATTAAAAAATTATAGCGTGTATTAGTCCTCAAGTCTGAAATAGTCTCACTCACTCTCAGGTCTTGTCTAAGACTCTAAGCTGTCTTGCATTTAAAAAGAAAAAAAAAATGCCGTATTTGGTAAGTGTTTAAGTCACTGTGTAAGATTTTCTTTTGTTGTTTAATTTCAGCCACACACATACCCTGATTGAGTTAGAATCTAACTTGTCTCTTTCTCTCCCTTTTAGACTTTTGCTCTCAGACTCAACTCACTTAATCACTCAGCTCAGTCACATTCATTTTCTTCCAAGTTCCAACCCCTAATCCTGCCGAACAAAGTCTCTCAATCTCAGAATGTCATTCTCCCACCCAACCATTTTTCTCCTCTATTGCTCTCAATCCATAATTTTTCTTCCAAACCTTAATCCTGCCGAACAAATAGTAAAGTTTCCCTCTCAATCTCAGATTCTCAAGCTCCCACCTAACCATTTTTCTCTAATCTTTTGCCCTCAGCCACATAATTTTTTTTTCCATACCCTAATCCCACCGAGCAAAGAGTAGATTTTCCCTCTCAAATTCTCAATCTTAGGCTCCCAGTCCCACCTATGAGCTAACCTTCTACTCTTTAAGAACACAAGCTCTCAGTCTCACACTCTCATCAAGACTTGTTTCTGATTCTCAATCTCTCTCTCACAAAGAAAGACTTTCCTCTTAGTCAGTCTCCTTCTCATATCCGTTCTCCAATATGGTTCTGTCTTTGGTAACCCTAACCCCTAATTTTTTTGGTTTTCTTTTCAGTTCACTGAATGTTTCTTGTTGATTCTAAATTTTGTTTTTTTGGGTTATTTTCTTGTAATTTCAGGGGTAATTTAAGAGATTCAGCTTCAGCCTAGTAAAGGACTAAATCTCAAAGACTTAAAGAGTTCCTGGGTATTTTCTCATACTATTTATAATTTTTTTTTGAGTTCACTAATGTTTGATTTTTTTTTTCCTATGCTGTTTGGAGTTGTCTTCTTGTGGTTGTAACTAGATAAAGAAGTCTATTAAAAAGAAGTCAAAATGGGCTAAAAATGCTATTTTTTAAAGGCCCAAAAGCCCAAAACTTAGAATAGTAATTTTTAAAAGTCCAGCCCATATAATCGAATGAACTGCACCAAGCCGCTAAGATTAACCGCACCTTGTGTAGACTGGTTCTTACCTTTCAAAAGTGAGGTGCGATCAAGCATAGGGTGAAACCACACCCTATAGGCGTGGTGCAAGAAACCTCTCCAAAACCGACTGAATCGAACTGTGTACACCCTTAATTGAGATAATCAAATCGGATAATACGTACTCTTTCACTATTTTCTTCTTTGACCTCAAAAACACCAATTGTATCTTGGCAATCAACTTGATCCCAAACCATTGCAAGACTATTAAGAAATTGATTTTCAAATAAATTGAATATCTTACAGGTATAAACTTGAGCTGCATGACCCAAAATGCCACTCTTCTTAACTGCTTACTGCTTTTTGTGGGACACCTTGCTTGCATCGAAAAT
This sequence comes from Quercus lobata, assembly GCF_001633185.2. Classification (NCBI taxonomy): domain Eukaryota; kingdom Viridiplantae; phylum Streptophyta; class Magnoliopsida; order Fagales; family Fagaceae; genus Quercus; species Quercus lobata. The sequence goes on along the minus strand of NC_044910.1, from coordinate 28,582,406 downwards.
CTTCATCCAAATCTGAGGAACGCGTACCTACCAGTACATTTTCATATTCAATTACAAACTTAGTGAGGCTAATTGTTTTATTTGCCATACCATTCAAAACATGGTTCGTGCTCTCACTCCTCGAGGAAGATTTAAATTCAGTTGTGAAAAAATCCTTAGTGAATGCAGTGCTCCACTTATGTCAAACTTTGTACATCATATTAAGCTAGCGATGATTCTCAATATCAAATTTTTGTGTCATTTGATCCCATGTGTGTTGAAATTCCAATTTTGAATCACAATATTTTTGACACTTGTTGAAAAAGTAAATGAACTCTGACTTAGAGTTTAAGTCTCTTAAGCGGGAATGAGCATTTTTTGAAATATGCCACAAACATAGCCAATGATGTGTATTTGGAAAAACTTCCTCAATGGCATTTGACATAGCTTGATCCTGGTCAGTGAAAATTGTTATAGGCGATCGATTCCCCATTGAGTTTAAGAATGACTTAAACAGCCATTTAAATGAATCAATGGTCTCGTCCAAAAGGAATGCATATCCAAACATCACATTTTGCTAATGATGGTTAACACCTACAAATGGAGCACAAATCAAATTATATTCATCGGTATGGTATGTAGTGTCAAATACCACTACATCTCCAAAACAATCATAATCAACTCTTGATCTCCCTTCTCTTTAGAGAAAATTTGTCATGTGATTATCTTGATCTACTTGAACTGTGAAAAAAAAACATGGGATCTTCTGCATGCTTAGACTTAAAATGATTCAATAAGCTTTGAGCATCTCTAACACTAATCATTGTCATCTTTTGCACATTCACATGAATATAACAATCTCTTTCGGTAAAACCCACATTTTCACTCCCTCCAACTTCTTTTGTTAGATATGAATAAGCATTCTTTGTACTTATACCTGCATTCACCATGGTATCAATTACATCTGCCTTAGGTTTTGAAATACAACGACCAAATCTTAACAAATGCCTCTCTGATTGTAGTGCAAGTTCATGATTATGTTCTGGATTAAATGCACTAACCCTCCAAACACCATTTTCAAATGTGAAACGAACAAATGCTTTACAACCAGTTCTAGTCTCTAGTCTCTTCGAATATTTCTCTTTACAAAAATCTTCATCTAGTTTAAAACCCTTCTTAGAACATAGAAATTCACGTTACTTTATGTTCTTCGTCCCATTATAATATCTAGGCTTTCCTTTTCGAATACTAAAACCCATTTGCAATGCATAATCATTATATAAAACATATGCTTCATCTGCCTTATGGACCACCTTATTCAACAAATTTTCATCACTATCTTCTAGTCTTGCTACAAACATGCAATCCCCTTTAATTTCTTCGATATTACTTGGTTTGCAAATAACTACAACAATTTTTATGAAAAATATAAATATTAGAAACAAAATACTAAGGCAATTACAATACAATAATTATATCATGTTTAGAATTTTTTTTTTAATTTTTTATCAATATGCACCATGTTTACAATTTTGTATGTCTTCTGAAAGCCCTATGGTACACTTGATCCCAAAACTCTTATGTTTAGGCACAACAATAACAACAAAGTTTTAGTACCAAATTTTTTAATATTAATTCATTTAATTATTTTTTTGGGATTGACTATGGATAACAGCAACAATAACAACAAAATTTTAGTCTTAAATTTTTTGGGTTGATTATGGATATTCAATGAAAAAAATATTATAATAACAAAAAATTAACAATAAATATTGTAAAGAGCAAAAAAATAAAAATAAATAAAGCAATATATTTTTATATAGTTTTATTTGAGAGCAAGTATATCACCACAAATCATTAAACATTCTTTCAAAACATAAATTTAATCAAAACAAGACAAAACAAAATATACCTTTATCACTTTCCCAGTCCATTAATTCTACCATGCTTTTACTTGAAACCAAAAAAATAGTAACTTGTTTGTTCCTTTGTTCCGCCACTTGTCTTCTACTGAGAGTTTTGTTTTGCTGTCTATATTCTTTATGGCTTTTAAGCCTTTAAGTTGAGAACCCTATATTACTATTATCACTTATTTTATTGATGTGAGCCCAAATGTTTTGACTAAGCTTCATGAGGCATACGTGCAAAATTTGAATTTGGCTTCATGGTAACAGACGTTAAAAGGCATCAATTATTATGATGCGTTGGCAGGTAGGTTGACGTGAGCATTTTTAATGAGGTGTCTTATATTTATTAGCTAGGAGTACAAGGTCAGCCTGTTGACCTTGTACTCCGAGACTACACAATAATTTTTCCTATTTAAGGAGCTTCTCCTATTTGGAATATTCAATTTTGATGTCCAAAATACTCATAATTTTAGCAATTTTTAAAGCTTAAATAATAAGGTTAGACATATAAAATTGCTAATTTAAAAACTTCTAAATTTTTACTAAATTTATGACACGTTCACATTTCCATTTAGTTTTGTCCTTGCCTGTATCATCATTTAGCAGTTACCACTTGCAAGTAGTTTCAATGTTAACGACACACCCACGTTTTAATTTGAATTCAAATAAAAACAGTTGCCACAATTTACATCCCAATACTCCCTTATTAGTTGCCCAACTCCAAGTTTTCATTCGTTCATATACATTTGCCAACTTTTTTTTTTTTTAGGCAAATTACAGTAAACTCACCTGTGGTTAGGTATGTTTTTACTTTTTCTACCATTGATTCAAAACTTAACACTTTGCCCACTTGTATTTATCTATGTTTGGTCTCCATTACCCACCCCTCCCTTTGTCATTAGAAAAACAAATTTTTAGGGAAAAACAAACATAACAAGAATAAAAAAGTTGGGTTTTTTTTTTTTTTTTTTTTTTTCTTCTATTGTATACACTTGGTTCAAATCAAATATTAAAATTGGAAAAAAAGATGGTTTCTTTTATATAAATATGGATCTTTGATGTAGTTAGCTATGGGTCTGAACAATGAAATCAACCCATTCTTTGGTAATGACAAAGCTGAGGAGAATATCAATGCCTTTTGAAGCCGATTCATTCTTTATATAGATTTGGATCTATTATGTTGCTTGTAGAGGATCATTATGGGGTCACTGTAGCTTTTGTCAAGAGTTGTCGAGTTTGGTAATAAGATTTGGATTTTTGCTACAAAGCCTACAATGGTTGTGGCTTGATATTTGGAATTGCTGTGGAGGTTGGCATGGAGGTTTTGGTTAAAGGGATTTGGGTTGTTTGGGGATTGGGATAAGTCTAATCAGTAAAAAGAGTTTGACAATTCAGATTGTGAATTGGTGCTTATGTGTAATTTTTAAACAATAAAAAATGTCATGTCACTTAAAAATTGAATGTCATTGTTCTATTAGACACATAAGTAATAAAAACTAACTGAAGTTAATTGAGGGACCAATACAACTCATTTTTAAAACTTGAGAGATTAATAGAGCTCGCTTGAAACTTGAGGGACCAATTGCTCATAGATAAACTTCAAAGACTAACAATGTAGTTTCGCCAACATACAAACGTGTGAGCAAGAAAACATAAAAAATATTGAGTATTAAGAAAATTAGATTTGCTTATACATGGAAGAGAAAGATGGAGGGGAAGAGAAGACATTTATTTTTGTTTTGTTTTGACAACTGGGTTGCAGTTTAGAAAAAATAAAGATATATGGTAGTGCCTAAATTTATGGATGAGAAGTTATAATAATAGTTTTATATATGAGTGTTTTTTTTATTCAAAATAAAGAAGAAAATATTTGAAAAATTAAAAAACACAAAAAATAAAAAAACATGAGATTATGAGTAAGGAAACCGCAAATTAAAAATAAAAACAAACAGTTAAGTCTTGAAAAAGGAGGGAAGTTTTTTGAAAACATGGGCTTAGCATTTTGAGTGATTGAAGGTACGTGAGGAGTTAGAGATGTATTTTTACCTTCTTATCCCCAAGTTTTGTCTTTGCTTAAATTTAGGGTGTAGAGGTATTTGTTTAACTACAAAATTGTTCATTCCAAGCAAAGGAAGCCTCTTAAATAGTAGTATAGAAGAAAAAAAAAAGGGTAATGATTAGGGCAAATGAATAAAACTATAAATTTTAAAATCCTAAATCTATATTTTTTTATTTTAAAAAAAAGTCATTGACAGGGACGGAGCCAAAACTTTGAGTTAGAGGGGTGGTTTTACTGTTGGCTGTGTGCGGTGGTTTCAACCTTTGATTCTACTACTTAGTTGCTGAGTGTTTTTTTTTTTTTTTTTTTTGTGGGTAAAAATAAAATTATTTTTGCTTAGAATTTTTTAAAGGGCAGGGTTATTTATTTTGGATAAAATTAGTTAATTGAGCTTAATTTTGTTTTTAGTTTTAGTGGTAATTTTTGCTGTTGAGATTTTTTTTTTTTGGGGCTTGTATATTTTGTTTTATATTTTAGATCTATACATTTTTTTTTATGGTCACTAAAATGAGGAAAATGCTAGAGTGATAAGTTTTTTATAAATTATTAATGTAATAAATGGTTACTGGTAAGTAAAAAATTATGTGAGTGGTGTGCCCATATGCGAACCAATAAGAATTTGCTACAAAAAAAAATTATAAAAATATTATAAAAAAGTTTGTGAGTAAAGAACCAATGATATTGTCAAAGGGAAAAAAAATGTAATTTTATAACACAAAATTGCTAAACTCAGTACATATAATAATAATAATAATAATAATAATAATAATAATATATTTTTAAAAAAAAGTTAGGGGGGGCCATTGCCCCCCTAGTCCGGGGGTGGTTCTGTCCCTAGCTACTGATAATTTACCTCCTACTTTCTCGGCTTGACCTCTTTAAAAGGGAAAAACAAAACAAAACAACTAACTAACTAACTTTCTCTTTAAAAAAAAAATACCAACCGCTTATTCCATTTCCACATACACACCTACACATTTACCTCATTTTTTGTAAAATTTAGTACATCAATTTGAGCAGTTTTCTTCTTAATTTTTTTTTAAAAGATAACTTTTAAAAAAAAATAAATAAAAAATAGAAACAAGATTCCATTGTGCACAAAATTACACCAAGTGGGTTACTAAACTCGGTCTTACCACCACAAACAATCCACAATCTATCACAGTTAGGAACTGGAAAAGCAACCGCCTGGCAAAAAAATGAAAAAGGTCCCTATTATTGTTCTCTCTTTTTTTAATCTTTTGAGTTTTTAAGGATTCATCACTCATGCTTGAATATTTGTGTGCTTAGTTTTGTTGCTTTGGGTATACGATGAATTTTTGTTTGTTACCGTTAGGTTTCTCAAAGCTTTGTTCTTATATATACAACCATGCACCCAAATAAATGGTGGTTCATCGAGAAAGAAGATGAGGATTTGTCAGTTGGTTCCTGATGAGCTTGGGTAGGTCATTCTTTCTTTTTCTTTTTATTCTTTTTTTAAATGGCTCTTCCTTCTTTATTTTTTTGCAGATTTTATCTTTGAGGTCTTAGAAGTATGCTTTGCAGCTGAACATTTGTAGTTTTCTAAATTCTTTCGTCAAATGTTTTTTTATTTATATTATTTTGTAAGAATTTTTTAAAGTAAAATTTGTAGTCCCATATTTAGCATTTCAAAAAAAAAAACCTTCATGTGTAAGTTATATTTTATGTGCATGCTCAGATACTCTTCTATTATTTTTTCTTCTAAAGGTGAATAATTTAGGGTTGTTATATTTTCCAATCATAAAAATACTCATGGTGTGATGAGTGTTATGCATTTGTGGATAAAATAATTTTTTCATATAAATCTTATCACAACCTTAGGTAATTAGAAAATGTGACAATTTCGAATTATGATGAATGAAAATTATTAACTTAAAAAAATAATAAAGAAAGAAAGTAGATGAGCTTGTGAGTATACGTGTTTTCAGAGGCTAGTCTTTATTATAGACCTAATAAAATCGAGGGAAGACACTCCTTGGAATTTCTTCCTCAATTTGAAATCCAAACCATCTTGAGCTAATTTCACATACTCTACCTCTGGCAAAGTTGTTAAATACCCCATTCTAACTCTTTTTTTACATCTGCAATTTATCCAACTCTTTGTTTTTAATTCAGCTAAATCCACCATTGATACACCCAATTTCATGCAGGGCAAAGTGTCTGGAATTTTTCTTCCATTTTTGTCCAAGTTTAGATAAGTTTGGGGGCAAGTTTGTGTTGTACCATACAAATGCTTGTCTAGTCAAAGAATTGGGAAATTTTCTTTGTTCACAAAATCCATAATTCAACAACTCCGCAAACTGGAGTGTAAAACCATGAAATGTGTCCCATTTCATTGTGCCATTGTCACTAGAAACAAATGGAGATATATGATATTTTGAACCTCTAGGCTATTCTACTTCCTAATCAACCCACTCAGGATACGGTTGCATATAACGTACCTAGTTGCTCTATGTATCTTAGGCCACAAGCCTGCTCAATTAAGCCTAGCAACTGTTCATTTATTGCTTGACCTTAAGTGGATAATTAAGAGGTTTGGCATGTTCATGTGGGAGATGGACAATCGCATGGTAATCCTTGTCCTTGCGGAACACACTTAGGGCATATAGGGGTCTAGAGACACTGGGATTTTCCTGAAATCAAGACAGAAGTGCATCCCCTCCTTGTGGTTCACGACTTACCCTTGCATTTTTGTAGCCATTCCTTGCATCCTCATAGCCATTTGGGAAAAGTTTTGCTATATAATAGGTTATGTGGAAGCAAAAAGAAAGCAACATGTGTCCAAGGGTCATGTGTAATTAATGCATATGATTAGGACCCTTAGATACATGTTGCTTTCTTTTTGCTATCACTTAACCCATTATGCAGCAAAACCTTTCCCTTTCACTTATTTTTGTGGTTCTTCCATTTATTATTGTGGCCGTTCCCTTTAAGACCTCCTCTAGAATTGTTTTATGTTGCACTTGTGGTGGCATATAGGGAACTTTGTTGTGAGAAGTCTCATTCCTAGGAGTTTCTTTTGCTACCTTATTTTGGAAAAAATATACTATCTTTCGGGTATATATATCTTTTTTCTCATAGCAGGTGAGTCCCACTAATAAGTAGGACCCATCTACTATGAGTGAGAAGATGCATATACTCGTAAAAGAGTATACCTTTTCTTTATTTCAAGAAATCCCAAGGTATCTTAATGGGCTTTCCTACCCCTCATGCGTGAAAGAGCACTTCAATGATTTTGTGCAATACTTTTTCAAAAGCTCCTCGTAAAGTCATTTTTAGCTCTTCATCCGCTTTACCTATCATTTGTTTTATGGCATGGTCTAGAGCACCTATTCTAATTTATTGGCCAATGTTCCCAAGAGTGGCATTGGTTTATAACAAAACTTTAAGTTAGTTCTCTTGTTGGGTATGAGCTCGTGTCTTCTATATTTTCCATACTCCTAGTTGTTAATGGCATTTCTCCCACTGTGGTTGCCAATTTGTTTTGTTTGTGATTATATTAATTTTCACATATCGATGTAAGTAGAGTCGTATAAATGTGATTGCCAATCTATTGAGGACCTCTCTCAAGCATTAATGACCTTTTATGAAGATCTTATTCTTGTGATTTTACTTATGAGAGGATGTGATTCGGTAATACCTCAATTATGGAGACTTTTAATCTATCAACACTGATGTTGGTGACCTACACTAAATCGATTATCGAGGTAAACAAATAATACTTCATAAACACGAAAGATTAATGTTTACAAGAGGACTACTTGCATGGACGTTTTACAATGAGCTTGCAAGTTGAAACTAGAAAGCCAATAATATAATAAGAAAGAAGTTCATGTTGTATTTATTTATTTTTATAGAGTTTTAACTTTTGACGGAAACTTTTGATGACTATGCTTATTATCATCAAATCAAGATTCCAATTGATTTTTAGTGTAGACGGAGATTGAAGTTCAGATTTTTTATTTAATTACAAAATATTTTACCAGTAATTTGTTATATGAGTTGTTATTCTCTATTTGCACTTGAGATCTATGATAGTTATTGACAGTTATTATCAATAATTGATAGTTTCTTCTCTCTATGTGTCATCATTTCCTTGCACTTTGATGGAATTTGTTATCGATTTCATGTGTTGCTTGAAATATGGTAACTAACATCATTCCTTTATCAATATATTTAAATTGTATTTCCAGAGTATTGAAGTTAATGTAAATAATAGATTAGTTCATCATTTCCTTGCACTTTGATGGCAGTTATCGATTTCAGGTGTTGCTTGAAACTTGGTAACTGTCATCATCCCTTTATTTATACATTTAAATTGTATTTCTAGAGTATTGAAGTTAATGTAATTGTTTGTAAATAATAGATTAGTTCATCATTTCCTTTTACTTTGATGGCAGTTGTTATCTATTTCAGGTGTCGCTTGAAACTTGGTAACTATCATCATTAATTCCTTTATTAATACATTTAAATTGTATTACCAAAGTATTGAAGTTAATGTAAATTGTTTGTAAATAATAAATTAGGTTTTTTTTTTTTTTGAGGAGCCAAATAATAAATTAGTTAAAGTAATAAAAGTGAATTTTTTTAGTTCAATTTTTTTTGAGTAAAACTAAAATTGACTAATGCTCTAAATATTATACGAATACCACTGTAGTAAAGCTTAACCGGTATGAATTTAGTAGGTGCATGAAGACTGAAGAGAGAAGAAATCATCAAATGAAAGAAAAGCAAATAAGGCGGCTAGCCAAAAATTCCAACCATCTCGATTCAAAGCTTTTAGAAAACGAGTTTCTCAAAAAAAAAAAAAACGGTGTTTTTGCACCTCAAGTGAAATGTGCTTACCAAACTATTAAGACTTGTTTTCATTAGCAAAGGAATCTAGAAACATATTAAAATAATATACTATTAAAAACAAATATATGATTTTTTTTTTTTTTGAGTGGGAATATATGATTATTTTAAGTTAAAGTTTATCTCCTACCTATCTTAATTTAAATCAAAATTCCATATCGCATTTTTCCCAATTTGAACCAGTACTATCGGAAAGTTATCCAAAATTTTAACTTCTAATGGAAAATAATTATTAATTAAAAACAAAACATTCACATATTCACTTCTCAATGATTAATATAAAGTATGTTATTGCTAAAAATAATAGCAAAAAGAACCTCTTTAAAGGTAGATTATTCCATTCATACATTCAAATTAAAGAAAAGACTTGAATTTTGGCAAAGTAAAAGGTCTCATCATTGTTTTATATAGACCATAAGACTTACTATTAACGTTCATCCAAAAAAAATAAATAAATAAGACTTACTATTAACGTTAAAACACTTTTTTTTTTTTTTTTTAATTACCTAAGACTCCTTAGCCTTTTATTCCGAACCAATCACAATGATCCAACTTACTTCAATACCTAACCCCAAAAAATGAAAAGATATCAAAATCGACCAATGATAACAAACCACCACAGCAAACCCACAGAGCAACCGTGCAAGCCACCACAGGCTAACATTGCTTAATCCTTTTTGCCTCTGTTTTTTGGCTAGTTTACGCTACGCTTTATGTTTCTTTCAAAACTCTCTCTGTGTTCCCTGACAACCTTTGTACTTAGACGCTATCTAATCAACAATTACTATTCTCAATTAATTTCAAAATCGAAGAAAAAAATAATTGAATTTTTTTTTGAATCAATAATAATATTTTAATGATCAAAATCATGCATTAAATACAAATCATTCTCTTCTTCTATTCTCTTTTATCTATTTCTCTCTCTCTCTCTCTCTCTCTCTCTCTCTAATCATTCATCAATTCGGGTCGAATACTAGAAGATCCGTTGTTTTTTGTATTCGGAGCTCGGTTCCGGGTTCGGATTCTAGGGTTTGTATTTGGAATTTCGAGAATGGCTCAGGGAACAGGGAGGAGCAGAGTGGTCGGAGACTACTTGGTGGGTCGGCAAATCGGGTCCGGGTCGTTCTCGGTGGTTTGGCACGCGAGGCACCGAGTTCATGGAACCGAGGTGGCGATCAAGGAAATCGCTACGGGTCGACTCAACAAGAAATTGCAAGAGTCTCTCATGTCGGAGATCTTCATCCTCAAGCGGATTAACCACTCTAATATTATTCGCTTGCACGATATCATTGAGGTTCGTTGATTTTTTTTGGTTGGATACTGTTTGGTTGGTGAGAAAATTGAGGAAAGTAGTGGAAAAAGAATTTTGAAGTTTGCTGTTGTTTAGTTAAGAAGCAATAAACTTTAAAGCGCTTTTTTATTTGCTTAATTTTGTTCGTTTCGATGGGAATTTATGTGAGGATTTTTTTTATGGGTATAGTTGACGTGTTGGGAATAGTTTTGAAGGGAAAAGATTTTCCACAGGGTTTTTGTTTGTTTGCCATAGTATACTTTTCTCTCTCTCTTTTTTGTTGTTGTTAATCTAATGAATGAATTAGACAGAGATATAGCTGTGTGTACTTGCTTAGAAGTTGAGGAAATTAGAGGAAAAAGTCAAAAAAATATGAAAATAAAATTTCAATGTTTATTCTTGGGAAGACTATTCATGGGTAATGCAGCCTTTTGGTTTATTTGACTTGATAATTTTGTATGTGGGAAAGCAAAACAAATGGATATTATTTATTTATTTTCTGGGTTCAGTTTCCTTAGTTTTTGTCATCAACTAAACTACACATATAAAAGTCCCAATACAGAAGAGCTGGGAAAACAATGGATTATTAAGAAAATTGCAATCGCCATGTGAAGCTCAAGTCTTATTAGCCTGATTGGGCTTGAGCTTAGTAATGGTCACTTTAGTTACATTAATGGAGTCGATTTTATAAAGTACTGCAGTCTTAAATCACTTGGCCTGATTTAGAATCCATCTGCAATTTCAAAAATTTGAAGGTATTATGTTCAGCTAGTAATGTCAACTATCTATAACAGGTTCAAAAACATTCAAAAAAAGTTTTTGTCTAATATTGCTTCATATAGGTTCCTGGGAAAATACACCTTGTATTGGAGTACTGCAGAGGGGGTGATCTTTCCATATACCTTCAACGCAATGGAAGAGTCCCAGAAGCCATTGCAAAGCAATTCATGCTGCAGCTGGGTACTTCTTGAGCTTTCCTGGTTGTTTCTTAATTTCTATCTTTTGAATCTTCAATGAGTTGGTAATTCAGTGATATTGGAACGTTGTGTATTTTACAGCTGCTGGTCTACAAATTCTTCGTGACAATAATCTTATACATCGGGATTTAAAGCCACAGGTTTGGTTGATTGTTTCCTGTTTAAGTTCCAGTTCTAATTAATATGTGAAACTCTATATATTTCTCATTTCTCTAGACAGGAAGCAAGCTTATGCCAACAAATTTTTTTCCCTTTTTAAAAAAATACTTCTTAAAGCCATGAACAACCAAAACTTGTATGTGCGTAATGGTTTAGTTTAGTTGAGTATATTGTTCAACAGCATTGTAGAAGGCTTGGAAATTGCCAAATGGATGGATTACATGTGCTCTAGTTTATATGTATAATAATTAATTAGGGTAGTATAATGTTCAATTTATAAAAGAATTGTTTGATATGTAGTAATATTGTCATTGCAGACAGTTTTATTGGCATTTCAATCCATTTGTAATGTGTACCATTTGTGGAACAGAATCTCCTTCTTTCTACAAACAACAACAATTCAACTTTGAAGATTGCAGATTTTGGATTTGCAAGGTAAAATCAACGTTATTTTCCTTCCTGGGAGGTAGCCTTTCAGTATTATTGTTGTCATTGTTATCTTTTTGAAGTGATAAATTCAGTCATGCTATCGTACTGCACTTTGCCATTATGAATCCTTGAATTGCGATCCATGCAAATATGATATATGCAGCAGCCCAGGCTAGCTTCTCAATCAACTTCTGAAAACTCTTCCAAGTCTTCTATTGAAAAAGCACTTTTTAGAACCATTTGCCAGCTCCTATGAGAAAAGGAACACTCAAAATAAAGGTGCTCAATAGACTCAATCTCGCCTCTACAGTAAACACACATCAAATGACCCCTGATTCACCAATTAGCAAGTATTTTCTTTCTTGTATGCTTATTCCTCAAAAGCAAGCCAACAAATGAATGCATGCTTAGGATTTAGATAGGAACAGCATTAGGAAACCACACAATTCTCCACTAGGTGACATAAGGCTTTTTGTCGCAAATTGCATTCCAGGTATTTCTACAATTAAAGATTTTATTGGCAGCCATTAGCCACTCAACATGATCATCCCTATGCAATGGCACCTCATGAAGCCTCCCTTGAACCAAAGCCAATTCATAAGACCTAGTTTTGAGTGAAGTTTTTTTTCTTCTCTCTTTTTCCATGGATTTTTTTTTTTTTTTTTGCCAATAAGAGTATGCTTTATACCTAAAATTCTCTTTATTATGTCCAAAAAAACCACAAGGTTTTTTAAAGTAACACTTGAAGTTCATAATATTGTGCCTAATGTCCCCTAGCTTTAGGTGCCTTCCTTGCTTAGACTTAGAGCTTTTGTTGGCACTCTAGTTTCTGGTGGTCAGGGAATGCTCCTAAAATTTGATGTACTAATTAGATCTTTTTTTAACCATCAGGAACGCTTTTCCTTTTAGATAAATACCATTGGATTGAACTTGTGACCTCACCTCTCCATTCCCTTTTGGGGCAGAGGCAATGTCACTTGGTCCAAGGAATTTTTTTTCCCCTGATTAAGCACATGCTTGTTTCCTATACCCTTTGATTCACCTTGGGAGTACACGTGTTGACAAGACATGACATTGGGAGGTTGCGGCATTCAAACACTTCATAATGTGGAATTCTTGGGAAAACAGAAGAAAAAAAAATCACTTGGATGTACCTTGCATCTGACTCTCAATTGACGGGGTTTTCCCTATATCATCTCTCTTAAACTTTTCAATGTTCAGACATTTCAGTTTTCCTTTTGTAGATCTCTGCAACCTAGAAATCTTGCAGAAACCTTGTGTGGCTCGCCTCTTTACATGGCACCCGAGATAATGCAACTTCAGAAGTATGATGCAAAGGTGACTTTCGCTCTTTTCATTTTTTTAGTTACTCATATGATTTCACAACTTCTTCTCATTAACGTTGAACTGAATACACAGGCAGATCTCTGGAGCGTTGGTGCGATTTTATTTCAGCTTGTTACTGGAAAAACTCCATTTACTGGAAACAATCAAATACAGGTTTGATTAGCTTTGCTTTTTTACATACTTAAAGCAGTTTCACATGGTGCGCAGTATTCTTACCTTATTGCTTTTAGTTTCAGTAGTAGTCCTTGAGTTTGGTTAAACTAGTCTTCATGCCTTTAGGGTTTCCTTAATCCAACAGACTTCAATATTGTGTGCTGTGCAGTTGCTGCAGAACATTATGAGATCAACTGAATTGCATTTCCCTCTAGATATCACGGATCTGAGTTCGGACTGCAAAGATTTGTGCCAGAAATTGCTGCGACGTAATCCAGGTATTTCAGATGATGTGTGTGTGTGAGATATCTAAGTAGGCCCAAGAGCAAACAGGCTATATCAGATGCTAAAGTTTGTATGCTTTTCAATAATTAGTATGTTGTCAAATGCATCAACTTTATATTTACTTGTCAAAAATTTTATTTTTTTATTTTATTTTTTGTATATTAGCAAATGGCATAGAGACGTGAGTGATAGAATTACTAACTCAATTAAGGGTTTCCTTCAAATTCTTTCAAGTATCAATCAAGTTATAATAATTGCCCTAGTTTTATTAAGAACCAGGCATTACGGAACTTAATTATGTGCCATAATTGCTATACCTTGATGTCAACTATATATGCATTGTTTGCCAATAAATATAGGACCTTCTTCACATCAATGTAGTTTGGCTTGGGCCAACAAATCTGCCTTGACGTTAAATTGAGTTCAACTTAATTGCATTGACAATAATTGAGGATTGCATGTATTCATTATTCCTGCTGATGCAGACTTGTTGAGGCATGTGACTGCTAATTTGGGTGGTTTTATGACATTTAGATTCATAACTATCCTTCATTCTACAAGTTTTTGATGCATAGAAAGCATGGATTGCTCGAGACAAATGAGCTAAGGAACAATAAATAAGAGCCCTAGGAATCTTGCAATATCTTGCCACTGATATGTGAGAGCCATAGGAAATTTGGTCTTATCTTCCAATGGATTATGAATTCTAATATGAAATTCCACTCTTAATTCTAATCCTGTTTTTTATCATTTTAATTTTCAGTTGAACGACTAACATTTGAAGAGTTTTTTAATCACCCATTTCTTTCTCAGAAGCAACCTGCTGAATCACTGAGGTAAACAATACAAAGTGTTTTGGTTTTGTGGTTTTGTCTCACTGTATTTATCAGTCTTGAAAATAATAAAAATTGCCTGTTGCATGCTGAAGTAGGAGGTCTTCAATACTACTGGATGAATTTCGTTCGCCTGAATGTAATCCTGTGAGGAATATGGAGGAAAGTTCTCCAGATGATTGTCTTCCTTTCTTTTTAGATGATGATTCTAGTGGTGTAGAGGGGAGCCCTTCCTTTGTAAAACGGAGGCCCTTTATGAAGTCCACTTATGGATTTTCTCTTGATACAAAAGTTGATAAAAGGGAAGCAGCATCAACAACTTCTAATAACATTATTCTTACTTCCAGACATGGTAGTTCCACAGATAAATTGGAAAGTACTAGTCCTAAGTTAGACAGCCATAGACCACCCTCAATCAGAAATTTAATTGATCCTCTAAAACCTATGGACCAGAGATCATTTAACAATAGATCAAGAGGTACCAAATCCTAACATGTTTTTGTTTTCCTTTCATGTCACCATATGATTTATCTGGATCCAGCATATGTTAGTAAGACATGGATTTTCATTTTTTGTCGTCTTATTTTCATAGTTTCTGCGGTCATGGAGTCGCTAGAGTCAATTGATCAAGATTATGTTCTCGTGTCTGGACCTCCAATGGATGTGTCATCTTCCTCAGCAAGTGCTTCCAAGCCAAGCCATTCTCCATACAAGTCAGGGTCTCCTCCCCAAGCATTTGTTAATATGACTGACACATCAAGTGCTCCAATGCCAATCATGGGCACAGCTACCAGTAACCCATATCGCATTGAAAACTTGGAAAATCAAAGCTCTGCTCCAGGGACTTCACAAGGATCAATGTCTATAGGAGATGCTTTAGAGCAGCCATCAACTCACTGCATGATGAGGATTAAATCATTAAAACAGTGCGCATCTGCCATTACAGAATTAGAAAATGAAAAGGTAAGTCATAGCATTCCCATTTATGAAATTAATCTTGTTTCTTTAGTATTCCTTCCACAAACCTGTAGGGAAGTTAAAAAGAGCATTTTTTTAGAGAAAATCAGAGTAGTAAATAATAAAATGGTCCCCTGTCCTCCCCCACCACACGGCCAATGAATTTAATGATACATGGTCTCTCTGTAGCACCTCACATGATATATGGTCTCTTGGTGGCATGGGCCTATGTCTGGCCCATTTACTAAGACTATTTTAGTGGTTTCAATCTATTCCTTTGATAGAACTTGATTTCTCTCAATGTCAGCTATACGCATAATTCATTTAGTGTTTCTAGGACAGGTGTTGACCAGCTGACACAGAGGTGGGATATAGCTTGTATGACAGTGGGTCTTAATTCTCAGATGCAAATTCATCTGTATTATGTGATTTTAACAAACCACATACTTTCATAGAGGTGGAGTGCCCCACCATCCCCCCCACCCCCTGCCCGCCAAAAATCCCCTTATACATTAATTAATGTTTTTTATTTTTCTATATTTGTGTGTGTGTGTGTATAGCTTCATTGAAAATAGTAGAAAGGAAATCTTTCCTATTTTATTAATGCCTTTTGAGGTTTAAAAGTTATAAAAAAAAAAAAAATACATATATATATATATTAAAAAGGAAAATAAAGAAAGCAACAATTCAATTGAAGAGAAAAAATTTAGTTACCTTTAAAAGGTGTTAAAACCTCAAATTTTGTATGTAATAATTTATTATGTTTCTTAGAAATGAGAGTCTTACGTAATAAAATTTGGAAATAAGTATAAATAAACTCTATAATTTGATACAGTTTTCAAGTTAAACTCCAAGGTTTTAGATGCACAAAGGGTTACTATATGATTTTAATATTTTAATTTTTTTTATAATTTAATCATTTTACAAGTTTAACAAAAACCAAACATAAGCTGTACTTGAGGTTATTTAATTAATAAAAATCATCGCATGAGAATTTTATGTGGAATTTTGACTATAAAAAAATCACAGCACAACTTATTCATACATATTTTTAAAAAAACCCTAAATAAACACAATATCATGGATATGCCATCTTTTATGAGTAAACATACTGTGTTTTTTTATAAGAAAAATTTTATTGAAAAAAAAAGAAAGACTACTTCATGCAAAATGAGGCATGAAGTTGCCAAAAGAATTACAAACAACAAAAATTTATGTACAAGAAAAAAG
The DNA here is from genome assembly GCF_001633185.2 of Quercus lobata. Classification (NCBI taxonomy): domain Eukaryota; kingdom Viridiplantae; phylum Streptophyta; class Magnoliopsida; order Fagales; family Fagaceae; genus Quercus; species Quercus lobata. Next base: position 28,565,925 of record NC_044910.1, on the reverse strand, counting down.
AGAATCTATAAACATTGGAATGGAATCACTTGAAGTGAGTCCCCAAGCATAAGACCAATAAAACAAAGTTCCTACAAACAAGGCTATGAGCTGGACCCCTGAACTCCCCAAGTCTTCAAATATTCGATTATTACGCTCCCTTCAAATGTTCCACATCATGCACAAAATTGTAAATATACTGCTTATTACCCATTTAAATTGTATTTTATTGTCCAGATTGATATTAAGTATTATATATGTAATGCATTTGCATTGTGCGTGTGCATAATGTGTGTATCTACATGTATCCATTGGTGTATGGAGACAAATGTATGTTAGTTATAAATTTTGCTCCCATGAAGTCAAATCCTGGATCTGCCAATCATACTTAAGTATACTTGGATGGTTTATTCATGGTAAACTTTTTCTTTTGTTCCCTCAATACATGGTTGTAACCTGATAAATATCATATATCCTTTGACTATTGTTTTGAGGGTATTATTAGGTGGTGGGACTAACTTAATCTTGTTCCCTCATTCTGTTTGTGCCTCATGCTGCTAGCGTGACTCCTTCTGACATGCCTTACAGTAAAACACTTTTTTTTGGGGGGGTTTCTCCTGCTCAGGCTTTAATGAACTTGTTTATGTCTTCAAATTATAACAATATTTGTTTTTCAAAAAGATTGAGACAGGCAGGCAACTAGAAGCATTCTCAATACGACTTGTAATTCTTGCAATTTGGAAGCAAGCGTTGGATATATGCCATACACAAGCTGCCTCAGCTATGGAAGGAAGTCCAAGCCAAGAGAGTACACGATTTAAAAGGAGCACCAGCAAGAAGTATGATAGTCCTGAAGCAGAAGAACGTCTTTCAGTTGGCAGCACTCAATTGCCAGAGGATATTGCCTCTCAGATTGAGAGAGAATTTCTCCTGGAAGTTGAACATGCTGAAGAACTTGCTAAGGTCATTGAGCCTGGTATGACTTGATCTTTGGACTTATCTTAGAGCATTCACATCAACTCGTGCAAAATTTACTGTCTATTTTAGCATAAGAACTTACTTTTTCTATTTTACTTATTCACTTTTCAAAACACTCCACATTAGATTATCTATTTTACATTACATTTCATTAAAATATCAAATTTTCTTGATTTTTTTCTCTTTCTTCACACACATAACAACCACTATCCATCCTCTTCCTTCATGGTTTGGATACGTAAAGAACGAAAAATAAAAAATGAATAGTATCAGTGTAAATTTACATGGTTACTGTAGCAAACTTGTAAATCTACACAATTATACACTGATTGATGTGAGTCATTTTTAGGAAAAACTCTGTAAAATTTATGCATTTTTCTATTATATTCCCACTGATGTAAGTGATCTTATGATGCATAAAGTTTTTCTGTCTCCATATATCATCAGCGATTCAGCATCAGTGTATCAAGTGTTTGTAGCCTGTAAGATAATATGTTTTTCACTTTTTCTCTTATCCTTTTATCAAATCCATTTCATTGATGCCTAAATTTCTATAATAGTTCTTTACCATTTTATTTGATGACTTTTTGAATTTCAAATTGTTATCTGGGTGTTGTGAAGACTAAAACTGTCATATGTACATACACACATTATATTATGTCAGAACTCCACACTTAGTACTAGGATGGGTGACCTCCTAGGAAGTCCTCATGTTGCACCCCTTTCTTTTTACTTATCAAAAAATATATGTGTGTATGCCATGTTAATGGCTTTTATTGTTTAATGTACCTACAACTTATTGGGACTGGGGTCCTATGAGCTAGTGGTTGTAAGTGCAGCATGCCTCAAATGGTGCTTTTCGTTTAGGCCTTAATATCAATATTGGTGCACATTTATGGTATGGGGAGCTTTCTCTGTCATATATCATTTCCATCTCAGGGATTCTGGGTGCTTCTATTCATCTATTTTGTCTATGTTACAAATATGTAAAGAAGGAAGCCTTTTACTTAACAAAAAAAAAAAAAAAAAAAAACGTAAAGAAGGAAGCTTTTGTGGTTTCATTTTAAACTCTGTAATGTTTCTACATGTCATGATTCAGGCAATACAGAGATGCCAGATGCAATGGAGACAATATTCCAAGCTGCCCTTGCTTTTGGGAGGCGTGGAGGCGTGAGTATACTCTCTCTCTCTCTTGCTTAGGAAAAAAAAAAAGAGTTTTTACTTTTCTTTTTCCTGCATTTAGTTCTAGTTAACACTCGCTAACTAGTTGGCAAGGCAAGTTCTTATGTTTATGCATTGTATTCATGCTTGTAGAACTCTTAGGTCAAATTACTGGGTAGGGTTCAGCAGTTTATTCTGTTTAGACAATCTACAGCCCCTACAATAGCTATGCGTCTGAAGTGAGTAGCTCCAAAAAAAAAAAAAAGTAATAAGAAACTTTATTAAAAAGAAAATGACTCCACTACAAAAGAAGCGTACTGGAAATGCAGTAAGGTTTCAATTTACAAGTGTGCAAGAATTTTAAAAGAGTGGAGCTCAAATGTCCTGGGTTATATTCATCTATTCAAACAAGGACCTCAAGTCAATCATCTTAAGCTCCATCGTCTATTGTTTAAGACCTTAAAAAAATATTAATAGGAAATTCTGTATCTTGTTTGCAATGTTAGACCAATTATCTGTTGACATGTCCAAGTTGTGTGTCCATTCAGGCTTGTCTCATTCATAGTCATGCTCCATCAAATATAACATATAATAAGCTCAAAATTGCCTTGTATAATTGATGCGGAAGCTCTAAGAAAATTATATTTTTATTTTAGTCTTATTTAATTTTGGAAGTCAATTGAGTTGAAACTTTTTCCAATGGCTTTGTATTGATTCCAACCAATCCTAGGTGTTGATTCCTAGGTTATTTTAATATTATTTTTCTTCAAATTTGGTGTTGCATCAAGTTTTGGTTTTGTCCTACATCAATGATGCTGTGGAGAAAAGCAGGGGTAGAAATACAAAATGGAATGCATTCACTTTTACATGGTATTGCTTCGAGTCCCTTATATATAAATAAATATATATATATATATATATATATTTGTTTGATAGGTAATTACACACACACGCCCAATGGGATTTGGTGCTCGACTCTTGAGCTCACCCTCCTCTTAGCACATGCAAGGGAAGGAGGTGTTAGCTAAGCTAGACCTCATTACTCACCTTTATTCTCTTTTGATAATTCAATAGTTGGGAGGGAGGGGGGTTTCACCCCTGTATGGCTCCATTGGAAGGCTCTTGGCCCTCACCCTTAGAATTATTGTCTTACGTAAATAATCAAGGTAATGAAACAATGATCTCAAATCTAACTTAAAGGGTAAACATGAAGCTGAGATCTGTCTGTGTACTATGAATAGCAGATGATAGGAATATTAAATATAGTCTTTAGAAAACATTTTAAGTTCATAACATGTTACCATCCAAAATTTTCACTATTATTGAGTGATAGATTGACTCTTAAAAAAATAAAAATAAAAGAAAGTGAGTGATAGAAAATGTTTTCTTTAGCTACTCACTGAGGATTGTTGTCTCATATGTTTGGTAGGTTGAGGAGCTCATGGGTGATATGGAAAAAGCAACAGAATTGTATTCAAAAGCTGTGCGTTTGTTAGTTTTCCTTCTAGTGGAAGCACCATCCCTCATTCTCAATCCGCCATTCTCTCTCACAAACTCAGACCGGTATAGGCTTAGAACTTACATTGATGTCATTAATAACAGGCAAGGTTATTCTAGGTCCCAGCGAATGGCTCTTCTGAACACCCCCTTAGAAACAAGTGACGTTTAGGTACCATTTCTTAATTACTCGTTTCGTTTTACTCTGTAAAATTATTTGTTTGTACAGTTATTCTTTGAGTGTCTGGGGAAGTTGGGATGTTGAAATAGTTGACCTTGTACTGGGATAGGCTGTTGTAATATTACATTTTTGTGATTCAAAGAACGGTGAAATGTGCATTCGTTCTACATTCAATGCACTCTCTGTTCAGATTATCGGTGCAGTAGTTATCATATTTAGAGCTCACCATCTTACAGTTGATCCAGTCGTTGCTCGTAAGTCGTAACTTCTGATCGGTTGAACTGGAAAATGTATATAAGTTTGAAATTTCGTTAGTGCAATATGGGCTGTTTATTTTTTTTATTTTTTTGAGAAAGGATATGGGCTGTGTTTTGAAAGGAGATATTCTGACTTGTATTTTTAAGTTTATTAGCTTTGCCTAAACTTTGTTACTGTTAATGATGGGCAAAAATATAATTTTAAAGGTGGCCTTTATTAGAATCAATAACAAATTATCACTTAGGATTTATTGTGAAAATGTTATGAATGTAACATCTCTCTCTCTCTCTTTCACAACATTTTTACAATAAATTCTAAGTGATAAATTATTGATTTTTAGTCACAAATGTAGTTGTGGTCAATGGCTACAACTCTACTCAATATGTTTTTATTGAAAGTGAATTTTGAGAAATCCAATTAGATTCTAAGTGATAAATTATTGATTTTTAGTCACAAATTATTGATTTTTATTTTAACTGAATTTTGAGAAATCCACCGTTAGATTACATTTTCTTCTTATCTTTTTCATGCTTGCAAAATTTCTATAAAATCAAAAGTCAATAGCTATCATCATCTAGCATTTAAATTTCAAGTTTTTGTAGTCTAAAATTATGCACAAAAAGTAAGTTAATAGATCGAATAATAAATAATAACTAATTGACACAAAATTTGAAATGCATGTTAAGAATATAAAACATGTTTTAATTTTTTTGCTGCAAATAAAGTGTATTAAGAATATAAATAATAAGTAGTCTAATAGTTAAAATTTTAAAATATGTAATGTTAATTTTTTTAGTGAGGGTTATAACCATTGATTACAAATTTACAACTAAGTTTGTAACAAATAACATACTTATAACTTATCTAAGATTCTAAATGATTTTTTTATAGTAATCTTTTTTATTTTGGTAAACTCACTCAGAGTAATCTAACTGCTTCGGAATAGTGTCAATGCCCTGACATGTATTGTATCACTGTGTTGCGTGTAAAAATACAAACAACCAAAAGCTTCCCGTACAGCTAATTGTCCCAAACCAAACAGACCGGGCCTCAAATGGGCAAGGCCCAGATTAGCCCAATCTGGAGTGATTAACCTTATGCTGCAGAAGCACAGAACCAAACTCCCGCAGAAGCACAGAGCCAAACTCCCTGCAGAAGAAATTCTTAGAATAGCTAGGATGGATGGAGAAACTAGTGAGGAAGCCCAAAGATTTGATGACGCCTTAGATCTGCATAATCTTTTCCAGCTTCCTTAATGCTTGCTTGTGTCCCTAAGGAGGAACAAGTTTTGATGATTATGAGAATTTACTTATTGTATACCATAAACACTTATTAGCTGGGTATTACCCCTATTTTAGAGCATTTACTAATGCTGGTACACAGATTGATGATGTTAATAATGTTATTGCCATCATCACTTTGAAAAATGAAGAAGCCCTTAAGAACAATTTTTTTAAGGACACACGCTTTGTCACACACTTTATCACAATTTATACATTTGTCAACCTGTAATTAAATTACGTCACTTACATATAGGATCGTCATTGATACTTGGTAAAAAGTAATCCAATCACCACTTGACATGTGTACAAGTTGTAATAAAGTGTCTCTAGAATTTTTGTCCTGAGAATAGGAAATTTTCCACGGCAAGTTTGAATACCAAGGCCCCTCAAGGTGTCTAATATTGACAAACCTATACCTTACCAAATTCCCTACTCCACTCTCTTGAAAAGTCTTCACAAACTCTATATGACGTTAAGCAAGTGTTCTAGAAAATACAAGCTAAAGTTTTCCTCAATCTACTTGAGCTTAAATGATTCCAAACCCAACCCTACTTCGGTGAAATATGACCTAAAAGTGTGACCATATCACCAGGGACCCATCCATCCCACATATTGTTGTCTAGCCTTAAAAAACACCTCCACCCAACCAACCAAACATTGCCACCAACCCCTTGCCTAAACTCAATCACCGTAATCCTCAACATGTTATTGTTATCACCCCAAACTACCTTAGAGGAAGTTTAAATAAGCCGTCAACTTGATTTGGTAGATCTCATCATGGATACAGTGCCACAGTGGAATACAACATTTAGCCTACCATAAATACTCTTTAATGGCTTCATTGTAAAATATGAAAAATTATTGAGTACTTCCAAAGTATCATAAATGCGTACTTTCCCATCTCATGAATTATGAGTCTCACCATGAATTTAATTAGTGAGATCCACAATTATGTAAGAAAAGAGAGTATACATTTATGATACTCCGGAAGTACTCAATAATTTCCCGTAAAATATAGAGCTTCATAGTGAGATATAGCCATCAATGGCTTTTTACTGTAGATGTAGGCTTCTAAGGATAAATGACATTAATTTCTCACTCTTTCCCTTCTCTTTCTTTATGTATTATTTATTTTATTTTTCATATTTTCTCATATACACTATCATCATATAATAATTAATTAATTAATTATGTCCAACTTTTTGAATATGCTATTACGATTATGTTTTTTTTTTTTGGGTGGGGGGTGGGAATCTATCTAGTCAGAGAACCCTACCTCAACGCTGCGTAAACGCAACCCCTAATATGAATTGCTACACTTAGATGAAGGCCATTATAAAGCTCTTTGAAGGGAGCAGTAGCGGCTCCAAGATATATTTTTAGAGGGGTCAATAAGAAGATGCATTTTGGGTAAAAAATGAATTTTGCAGTCTACGTGATTTCTTTATTATAAAGTGTTATATTTACAAAATTTTCATAACACTTTTCTAACAATTTTAGTTGATAATTTGTTATTAATTTTAATTTAAACTCACTACTGAAATTACTTTTTTTCTATCAGTAACAACCGGTAACATTTGTTACTTAAAATTTGTTGTGAAAGTATTATGAATATAACGTTTTTCATATAAGATAAACTATAAGTTTAATGTATATTATTTATTAATACGATTTTTTATAATATTTTATTAATATAATAAAGATACTAATTATTGTTGCTAAGATTAAATCTTGAAAATAATTTATTGTTTTTAAATACTATAAACATATGAATTATTGTTGTTAAGTAAACTCCAAGCGAGATCTAAATACAATAAAATTTTATGTATTAGTTTATTTCAAATTTTTAAGATCTAACTGATTTAAAAAAAAAAATTAAAAAGAATAAATTTATACTTTTGTTGTTAGGCTTATTATTTCTCCCATATTTTAGGAAAAATTGGTTTGATATTGAGTTTTTTTTTTTTTTTTTTTTTTTTTTTTTTTAAAAAAACAAAATAATCATAATCAAGTTCATTTCAACTAGGCTTTAAAAATATTTAGGTCTAGGGTTCAAAATTTTATTTTAAGAGGGTTAAAAAATAAATTAAAAAATTATATATAAATTTTTTCTTTTTTTGGGCCTGCTCAGGGGGTTCATTTGAACCCCCTGAACTGTTCCTAGAGCCGCCCATGGAAGGGGGCTTTTTTTTTTTTTTTTTTTTTTTTTTTTTTTTTTTTGAGGAAATATTTGAAGGGAACTTGGTTGGCCCATACTCCTTAAAAAATAAGACACCGAATCATGACCTAGAAGCAAAAATAAAAAGGTTTGATACCATAATATTTGGTGCAAAATAAAACAGCGCATATATTCACATAAGAGGAAAATTGATGCTCCAAATTAACGAATATAGATTATAGAATATAAATTCATCGTCGAGAATAACCAAAAAAAAAAAAAAATTATTGAATTACTTTGTTATAATTTATAATAACGAATATAGAATATAAATTCATCATTAAGAATAACAAAACAATTATTTTTATTGAATTACTTTGTTATTTCAATGTTCAAAACTCAATGCATCTCTTTATACAGTAAAACAAACATGGTAAAACTTTGTTGTTTCCGTAAAAATTAGCATCATATAATTCATATTTAATTACAATATTTTCTTTTAAATAGTGATATTACTAATTAAGGGTAAATTACAAAAACCTTCATTGAGATTTAGGAAAATGACATTCCACCCTAAAATTTAAGAATTGACACTTTTTTCCCTTGAGTTTTGAAGAAAATCAACGCATTAGTCATTTTGTTAATAACAATAACATAATTTAAAAAAATAAAAATTTGATGTGGAATATTTCAAATTTTGAGTAGTGATTCTTGTGAAGTGTGTGTGGTACTGTAAGATTTGTAAAGGGAAAAAGAGAATTACCGAGATAGCTGGATTTTTGGATCTACTTAGAGTTGTTGGAAGTATTTTTGTTTTTGGAAGTTTGGTGACAAAAAGCAGTAATGTTTAATCTAAAAAGCACTCACTAACCATTATTAAGGTATGATTAATGGAATCTTTTCAAAAGATTTGAAATATTATATTACTTCTATTAAAGGAATGACTAGTATGTTAATTTATTCTAAACCTTAAGAGAGGAAAGTGTTATTTCTTTTAAGTTTTGATGGTACAATGTCATTTCCTAAAACTTTAAGGGAGGTTCTTACCATTTATTCAATTATTAATTCGTCTCTTAAGCAATTTCCATTTCTTTGTATCCTCAAAACACAAAACAAAAAAGAGGACTTGGCATCTACTAACACAAGATGAGCAAAACAACAACATCTATGACTCTGTGATTAGACGCGACATCTCAACTTGGGCAATAACAAATCTAGAGGATATTTAACAAGGAACCTTATACTACTAATTATAGATAGTATAGGAACCCTTATTCTCCATCCGCCACTCCAGAATTATTACTTAAAAAGGTAGCAATGATGAATTATATTAGGGTAAAATATCATTTTTGTCTCTAAACTTTCAAAAAAAGTTCATTTTTCGTAGCTAAACTTTCAAAAGTTCTTTTTTCGTTCCTAAATTTTGCAAAACTTTCTATTTTTCATCCTTCCGTTTATATCTGTTAGTTTATTACCTATGTGGCCTAACGAAATACTAATATGGTATGTGACTTGAACTAAATTATTTTACTTAAAAAAAATTGACCCGTGGCTAGTAATGATTCGCACACATGACAACCATTTTTTGAAAGTACAAAAATACCCCCTCACTCTATCTCTTTGATACAACTTGATAGAAACACAAACACAACCCACCAGTGACCCCAGCATTCAAACCCACTGGCGACACTAATTATCAAACCCACCAGCAACCCAATCGCACCACTACTCTCCACAACCAAACCACGCTCACAAACCCACCACCCTACCAAAAAACCCAAACCAATAATTAGGGTCGTCGGTGGGTTTGAATGCTAGGTTGTGTTTGTGTTTCTATTAGGTTGTGTAAGAGATGGAGTGAGGGGGTATTTTTGTACTTTTAAAAAATGGTTGTCATGTGTGCAAATCATTGCTAGCCACGTGTTAATTTTTTAAAAAGTAAAATAATTTAGTCCAAGTCGTATACCATGTCAACATTCCGTTATGCCACATAGGTAATAAACTAACAGATATTAACAGAAGGATGAAAAATAGAAGGTTTTGCAAAATTTAAGGAAGAAAAAAAAACTTTTAAAAATTTAGGAACGAAAAAAAAACTTTTATGAAAATTTAGAGATGAAAATGATATTTTACTCATTATATTAAGGTATCTTAAGTAACAAATGCATACTTTTTATAAAAAAAAAAAAATTCTTATATACTCAAAATTTCATAAAATCTCGTGGAATAAAGTTACAAACAATATTTTTATAATAATATCATAACAAAGTGCAGGTGACTAAATATTAGCTGTTAGCAAAAAAAAAAAATAATGTTAATAAATAATAGTGGACTCAAATAAAAACAAGCAACAACTTGTTATTTAGATTTTGTTACGAAATCGTTATAAAACTGTTGCGTGCTACTACTCAATTCCGTGCACATGTCGACTTGAACCTTGTGGTGGAAGTCGAAAAAGGACAAATTCTATTCTACGATAAAAGTGTTTTATATATTTTGGTTGCATCAAATAATTTTGATGATTTAGCTTGAGTTGCCAAAAGCAGGAGGTTCCCATCCACATGCTTGTAAATGTGTTATTTTTACTCACGTGCGAAGACTGAATGAATAAACAGCATTACCTTTACTCACTGGTGCCGCCACCCACCTATCGTCTTCAACGTCTCTATTATTTTTTCACTCTTCACTCAGTTTTCACTCTACCGAGTCTCCACATCCCTCACTTGTGCGCCAAAAGTCCATTCAAAGACCTCAACTTTCCTTTATAAAAAAAAAAAGAAAAAGACCTCAACTTTCCTTTATTCCAAACAAGGTACACACTCTTTTTCCTCTCCTCTTAATGAATCCTTTGTGACTTTACTGATTTTGATCAGCTCGCTACTGTGTTTTTGTGTGTAATTACAGTGTGGTTTGTAGTTTTTTTTTTTTTTGGGGGGTGTGGGAATTGCTTAATAATTTGTCGATTTCTCTGAGTGTTTGTAATGGCTGGTGGGTCATCGAGTGTTGGGTTTTTGAGAAACGAGGTTGTTTTGGGGAAGATGTGGAGTCGGAGTGTGGTTGTAGAGAGTGTGAGAGTGAGAAATGTGGTCAAGGTGGTGGCTTTGCCAGTGTTGTGTAGAAAAAATAGGAGGGTCGTGGTGGCGAATGTTTCAAAATCAAACCCACTTGGTGAATCGCAGTCTGGTGTGTCCTCTGTTTCGGTTTCGAAAGAAGGAGGTAATAGTGATAGTGGTAGTGTTGTAGGGAAAGATATTAGGATTTTGGAAACTGGGTTTGAAGTAAAAGCTGATATTGATGGGAGTGGGGGTGGGGATGTGCTGGGTGGAAGTGGAAATGGGAGCTTTAGCAGTGGTGGAGGAGGTGGTGGAGGTGGAGATGGTGGTGATGACAAAGAAGAAGATGAGTTTGGGCCAATTTTGAAGTTTGAAGAGGTGATGAAGGAGACAGAGGCTAGAGGGGTTAGCCTTCCTTCGGATATGTTAGAGGCCGCGAAGAGTGTGGGGATTCGCAAATTGCTTCTTCTTAGATATTTGGATTTGCAGGTATGACTTTATCAAAGTTTCTGCTTTATCTTGTTTTTTTTAGTGTCTTTATCATTAATAAGTTTTTTCCCCAACCAGTGATTTTGTTAATTGAATTGTAGGGGTCAGTCTGGCCTCTGGGTTTTGCAATGAAGTCATGCTCTATGCTTCGGAATCGAATGTTGGCTGATCCATCCTTTCTTTTTAAAATTGGAACTGAGGTTTGTTAATCTTGTTAGGATATATATTCAATACACATATTTTGTAGAAATACAATTATGCTATATCTGCCAACTTTTATCTTGGAGTAGATAGTGTCATCAACTCTGTTGCTCAGGACGTAGTGCGTTAACTTGGTATGCACCATGCAATAAACTACCCAATTTGGTAAATTTTTATAAATATTGGAATACAAAACCTGTAGTTTGCAAATTGTGAAAGCAGTTAATAAGGCATTTTTGCACTAGGCAAGTTAGACTGCCAAGTGTCCTTCCCATTTTATACAGGTTAAAGGCCCTTCCAAAGTTGTGGCCAACTTCCTGTGTCGCTTAAATTGGTCATATGTGAGGGCCTCCATTTGTGTAATGTCTTAGAACACTGTTGATTTGGTTGTCATTCTTATATTTTTATGTATGAATCTTATCAACATTGATGTAATGTGATACAGATAGTCATTGATTCTTGTTGTGCTACATTTGCGGAAGTTCAAAAAAGAGGCAAAGACTTTTGGGCAGAATTTGAGTTGTATGTTGCGGATCTGTTGGTTGGAGTGGTGGTTAACGTTGCTTTGGTTGGTATGTTGGCACCCTATGCTCGTTTTGGGGGACCATCTGTATCTAAGGGATTCCTTGGACGAATGCAGCATGCTTATGGAGCTCTTCCTAGCAGGTTATTAGCTCATGCCAAGGGTTTTTTTTTTAAGCTCAGACAAAGAACAGTGTTCAACTATTTTCCTCATAAAGAAATGTTTTCAACTTTCTTGTTCTGGATGTAGCCTTTGTAAAGTTGTGATTGAGCTTTCAATCACGCCTTTACTTTGCATTCTGAATACATATTCGTACTTGTTCTGTCTCAAATACATATTCAACTTTAGAATCTTGGTAAGATTTCAGTAAGGCTTTTAAGTAATCTTCTTGTGCAGTGTATTTGAAGCAGAAAGACCAGGATGTAGATTTACTGTAAAGCAGAGAATTGGTACATATTTTTATAAGGTAAGTTATACATATCTGTTCTGAAACATAGTGGAACTTCTGACATATTTATAATTGTTGATCAACCAATTCTGTTTCCAGGGTATTCTGTATGGAATAGTTGGCTTTGGATGTGGCATTATTGGCCAAGGGATTGCAAATTTGATCATGACTGCCAAGCGGTATACTTCCTATATACACCCTTCCTTTATATCTGTCACATGCTAATTGCTGCTCTTGCTCTTTTAGCAATTTTTAATAGTGGTTGGTATGTAGTCATTTTACCTTTTGTTCCCATCAATTATATGAGAATCTTTGTATTCTTTGGGCATTTTCCACTTTTTGGTATGGTGCATTACTGATGCCATCATTCATATGGCAGTTACTAAGTCAGGAACCCAGTTGCAGTGCTTTTTGCTGCAAGTAATGCATGATAAGCCATATCATGCTGTCTTCCACTTAAGGGAAATGGAAGAACATGTTTTCTTTGCTTAGCCCATTTCTCTGTTCTGTGTCTTATGTGGAAGTTTTTTTTTTGTTTTTTTTTTATTTTTAACTAACTATGCTTTCACTTTAGGCTTCTATCTTGTGCACATATTAATGACCATGTGACTGGTAATAGTCCTGCTGGTAATTTTAGTGTAAAGACTATTAATTTGTACAATTTATATGCATTTGAAAGTTTTTCTGGTTAAAAGTATTCTCTGCAACGTGTAATGAAATATGTTTTAAGATGATAATATATAGGAATTGTTCTTAGAAACCATTTCTTCTTGAACTAAAAAGTGGATATGTAAAGTATCCACTATTGTGTCTAATGTAATTCCTGTCCTGTGTTATGGATATTATATCTAAGGCTGTGATTGGCGCCCTATATCTAAAGGGTTGGATTGGATTGAATTGAATTGAATATTTTCTGTACTGTGCTTGGAAAATTCTTTGATTATATTAAATAGAGAAAATATCTTACTGAATTTTTCTGCTGGTGGATTGTGGGCGGTGGTAAATATTGGAGTTGGAAGGGATTTCTTTAAAAAAAGAAAGTAATTATCGTTGGTTAACCATCACCAACAAGCATAAGTATACAGCAGTTGGCCGATAATGGCAAATTCACATGGCTGGCAATTCTCTGCTGGCAGAAAGATTTAGCGATCAGTGGTAATCTTGAGATCATTTGTGGTGATCTCAAGGTGGCCAAATTGCAACTTTTGGACAAACTGATAGGGTGACATATTATCCCCACAGGCTGTATACAATTATACCACTTCCATCCTTGTGTTGTTATGTACGTCACATGGAAGATTAAAAATTCCAAAGGGATTAGTATATCCAATCCAATTGGTCATGCAAAATTGATAGATATGAATAGTTTTGTCCAATCCAACCTCTATCATGTCGCATCAAACACTGCCTGAGAACATTATCTTTTACAAGAAATAGCTAGTTTGTGGTTTTTTCCAAATGAAGTGACATTTCATCTTTTAGTGTATGTGGTTTTCTTTTCTTCTAGTGGAACGTTCCCTCACCATAGTATTTCTTCATATGTCAGGAGTATAAAAAAATCAGAAGACGACATTCCTGTGCCACCACTTTTGAAGAGTGCTGCTCTGTGGGGTATGCCTTACTTCACTGTTTAGATTTGCTACAAGTTGTCAGGCTCATTTCCTTAAATATGATCTTGATACAAGTTTTTGGTATCTCTGAACTGTGGTACATATTTTATTGTTGTTACTAGTTCCTCATCAGTTTTGAGAATACCCAAAAGGTTTTGGTTTGGTATGTTTCCTTGATGTTTTACTAACTTTATTGTAGTTGTTCCTTTTCTCTTTGAGTTTGTTTTCTCTTCCAATTTATAATAGCTCAAACTCTGGATTTGATGCTAATTGTATATATTGTGCAACATCTGAGTTAATGTGACTGCCGTGTTGTGAATCTTGGAGCTGATTTGTCGCAAATTGATATTCCTGGTATTGGACATCTTGCTGTGAGGTCAAAGACTCAAACTTTTTCTACTAGACAAAACAAAGATAAAATTTAGAGATAGTGGGACTCTGGGAGGGCTCCTCTGAGGCTATAGTTGTAGATTTGCCTTCAGTCTGCACTGCACTGGAGCTGAGCTACTAAAAATTTCTGTCCAGCAGGGGTCTTCAGCTTATTTATGAACCATATTCGGTAATACGAGGATTGAGGAATTATGTAGGCATTTTATGATGGTAAAATGTACTCAAGTGTACTTGACGTGGTATTCAATCTAGATTCCATTATCAGAATGCCTTAAACTTTTACCTATAAAAAGAAAATGATAAGCTTCTATTCCCACTGAACTATTGCAACTTTACAGCAGGAGCATGACATACTTCTGGCAGTAGTCCTGCCGTAGGTACTTACCATTGAATCTCACAGCTCTACACAGAGAATTGTTGCCAAAAAGTGAACCAAGATCCATTGCACTGTTTGATAATTTCTTGTAGCTGGTGCAGTACTGGTGGAAAACTTGTGTTTGATGCAGCATGTTTTATTGCAGTTTTTGATGTTTCCTGATTTGCCACATATTCACCATTTTTGTCCAAGACAAAGATTGGGTCCAAAGTCCAAACATGTTTGAAGCATCTTTTCCAACCCATTAGGCCATTTTACATGGTAATTTATAAGACTATGCATGTGTATTATTTAAACAAGTCACATGATTTATTAAAAAAGTCATGTGACTACAATTACACATAGATGGTCTTCAATCGCCACATACTAGGTTGAAGCAAGATAGCTCCAAACATGTTTGGAGCCAAACTTTTTCCTTTCGTCCATGTTTTCTGTTTCTTCTTTTGTAGTACAGACATGTTCTATGTTACCTACCTTGATTATTCATTTCATATTGACTATTACTACATTTTGGTGCATATTGCCTTCTTTATTCAAACTTATCTTTTAGCTCTGAGTGTTAAGTAATTTTGAAATAGTTTTTTAGTTTTAGTTGCCATCTATATAGCCTGTGCTCTCGGCGATAACCTGAGGTTTAATTGTCATGCATCTAGTCTTTTCTGCTGATTGGTTATGGTTTTCTCTCCAATCTTGCAGGTGTATTTCTTGCAGTTTCTTCCAACACCCGTTATCAGATCATCAATGGACTGGAACGTCTGGTAGAAACATCTCCTATAGCAAAGCAGGTTCCACCTGTTGCAATGGCTTTCACAGTTGGTGTGCGATTCGCCAACAATGTATATGGTGGGATGCAATTTGTGGACTGGGCTAGATGGAGTGGGGTACAATAATAATTGTATGGCGTTTCAATTTTAAGTTGGAGTTGTTTTTTAGGGGGACTTAATTATTTCATTTTATGTCTGGTACTCTTTATTCTATTGGATTTTTATTTTGTACCATTTCCAAATCTAGAAATGCTAGCAGAGGGCTGTTTTATCCTTGTAGTTTACATAAGCCCCAATGCAATTTGATCTTTCAATGAATTGGCCGAGATTTGTATTATCGTTTTGTTATTTCTTCTCTTCTGAAACTGAATTCTGATAATACTCAATCTTGTCTATCTTCCACTAGGTTTTTAATTTTTCTTTAACCTAGGTCAGTTTGAATGGTTTGCAAGTCCTTAACATAATCATGACAAAGGGCCCAATAAATCCTTGAAGTCTACATTTTTGAGTCACACTAATGATGCAAAAGTACGAATTTCTTTTTGATGGGATGAAATTGATTATTAGTCCTGACTCATTTGAAGGATAGCTAGGGTCTCATATTTAACAGACAAACTCAAACTGCCCTGGTTACTCTTTTAACTCAAAAGACGTTGATTAGTCTCCGAGAAGTAGGAAGTAGCTGCAACTGATTGGTTCTAGATTTGGTCTTCTTACCACGCATGACTGGGTAGATTATAGGACTCCCCCCCACACCACGAAAATCGAATAGCACTCCTCTATTCTACCGTTTGTGTTCAACTTTATCTTTCACAAATTGTGGTATATCATGTTTCTGATTTCTTTCATAAAAAAACTCTGGTTATGTTATAATTAAAAAAAATAAATAAATAAAAAATAAAAAATAAAAAAATAAAAAAACTAAAATGAATACATGGTAAATTGTGACAGTGGAATATAGCTTCTATGACAGTGGGTTTTAGTTCTCAGATGCAAATTCATCTGTATTATGTGATTTTAACAAACAGCATATTTTCATATAGGTGGAGTGGCTGCCAGCCCGCCCAAAATCCTCTTATACTTTAATTAATTTTTTTTTTCTATATTTTTGTGCGCGTGTATAGCTTCATTGAAAATGGTAGAAAGGAAATCTTTCCTATTTTCTTAATGCTTTTTGAGGTTTAAAAGTTATATATATATTCAATTGAAGAGAAAAAATTTAGTTACTTTTAAAAGGTGTTAAAACCTCAAATTTTGTATGTAATAATTTATTATGTTTCTTAGAAATGAGTGTCTAAGTAAAAAAATTTGGAAATAAGTATAAATAAACTCTATAATTTGATACTGTTTTCAAGTTAAACTCCAAAGTTTTAGACGCAGAAAAGGTTACTATTATATGATTTTAATTTTATATAAGTTAAACATTTTACAAGTTTAACAAAAACCAAACATAGGCTGTACTTGAGGTTTATTTAATTAATAAAAATCATCGCATGAGAATTTTATATGGAATTTTGACTAAAAAAAAATTGCAGCACAACTTATTCATATATATTTTTGAAAAAACCCTAAATAAACACAATATCATGGACATGCCATTTTTTATGAGTAAACATACCGTGTTTATTTTATAAGTAAGAAAAATTTTATTGAAAAAAGAAAGACTACTTCATACAAAATGAGGCAGGAAGTAGCTATAAGGATTACAAACAACAAAAATTTATGTACAAGAAAAAAGAGAATCTATAAATATTGGAATGGAATCACTCGAGGTGAGTCCCCAAGCACAAGACTAATTAAACAAAGTGCCTATGTGAGAGACCGGGAAAATCGGGGTGCTCTCAAAAAAGAGATTTGGGTGCTTGTAAGGGCACCTCTCTTTTGGGTAGTGGTGTGGAGTCGCCAGTTATTTTTTATAAAAAAAAAATAAAAATAAATAAATACATTATCAAAATATTTCGAATGTCATTGATTGAATAAAGACAAGTACAATTTTGGTAAATTAAACCTTACAAGACTTTGGGTCCTAGTTACAATATATACAAAAGAATACAAAACTTTGGTCCTAGTTACAATCTACCAAAATTAAAAGATAAAACACTAATCTACATATCCAAAAACCTTAAGCTCGAGGGCTAGGTTACAGAATAGGAACGTGTTAGACACCCATTCCGCCCAGACAGAATCTGGTCTTCTAAACTCTAATGACCAATATACCCTTTTTTGCATGATATTGAATGATATGTTGAACACACATGACATAAAATAGTTTAAATAATTTTTCCTTAAGAATGATGTCCTCTTTTTCAAGAAAAATCAGATATGTTTCGTGAATAAAAAAAAAAATTGATTTGGTTAGTAAAAAAATTCAAATCTGTTTTTATGTAAAAGAAATAATGAGATATTTGTTAAAAAAATATCAAATCTATTTTTGTGTAAAGTTAAAAAAGGTGATTTTATCAAGAAAATCATATCTATTTTTTATGAATAAAAAATAAAAATAAAAATACTTTTTGAAAGAGGATCCACATTCATGAGTTGAATTTATTATACATGCATCACATATTAAAAAAAAAAAAAACACAGCAAGACTTCAACCTAACTTTCAATTTCTTCTTTTAAATTTTATAACCTGCAATTTTGTAACAAAGAAAACATTTTCTAAAAAAAATCAGATATGTATTTAATGAAAATACAGATTAGTTTTTGTGTTAAAAAAACCAGATCTAAAAAATACAAATCTGTTTTTGCGTTAAAAAAAAAAAAATTAGATCTGAAAAATACAAATTTGTTTTGTGTTTAGAAAAAATCAAATCTGAAAAATACAGATCCGTTTTGTGTTTAGAAAAAATCATATCTGAAAAATAAAGATCTATTTTGTGTTAAAAAAATCAGATCTGAAAAATATAGATCAGTTTTGAGTTTTCATAAAAGAATTTTATCAACCATTGCAGATTTTGAAACTTAAGAAAAAGAATTATAATACACAATTACCGAAGCACATGTTAAAGAAAATTCTAAGAATGTATTCAAGCATGGCAATTATATATCAAGAGCAGAACTTAATAAAAACTTGCTAACATATTCATGCAACAAACAATAACAAAAATTAATGAAAGAAGAAAAGAAAGAAGAAAAACAAGATACCTCTTGCATGAGCGTACTCTTTTAATGAAAGAATAATTTAGGATTCAAAGAAATTTGTTCAACTCTTTAAATCTTAAAATACTTCACTTACAAAAAAGAAGTTCATAAAGTAGAAGCCTCCAAAACGCCTCAAAAGAGAAGAGCCAGAAAGAAGGGGGTCAGAAAGAGTGTTGAATGTGGGGAGGCCTCCCCTATTTATAGAGGTTGGAATGATTAAAAAAATAAGCAAAAAACGTATGGGGGAAAATCCCCAAAAAAAAAAAAAGATTTGTATAAGAGTAAGCTGATTTTTCAGATCAGAAGAAGCTTCAGTATTTTGATCATATCATTTTACTCAAAATTCAGATTAAGTTGCAATTTTGACAATGAAAAGGAAATTCGATTCTTTACAACTTTTCCAGAAATAGCTTAGTCCTAATTTTGAATTCTACTATGCCAAAAGTTCCTCGGAACGTGAATCTGAAATCCGCCATTCATACTTAAATAAACTTCATGGTAAACTTTTTCTTTTGTTCCCTCAATACATGGTTGTAACTTGTAACCTGATAAATAATGTAACTGTGGCATTGCTTGTGCCACAATTTGCCTTGTCTGGTTGGATTGAAGCTTTTGCAGCAATAGCCATGATGGAGTTGCTTACCACACAATGTCCAGAGAGCATGAAGACTTTTGGTGGGGCAGTTTTCTTTCTTAGCTTATCCCTTGCCAGCTACCTAAGCACCATTCTTGTCAGTATCATCCACAAAGTCACTGGGTTGAATGGCAAATTGCCATGGTTAGGTGGCAATGACCTTAACAAGAATACGCTAGACTGCTCTGTTAGCTGTAAATCTTCTATATTTCTGTGTTTTTGCCCACCGTTATTTGAGGTATAGCGAGCTGCAGAAGTCATCACTTCAAGGTGAATCAATTGATGAGGAAATAGGGGTTGCAGACTACAGAAACTGATTAGCAAAATACCTCTAGTGTATTTCATCAAGCATTATGTCTTTGTGGAATTATCAGGCATGTATAGTAAGTGCTGAGATAGCCAAAACTTTGATATCAATTTGTTGTAATTGTAATTAGTTACTTGGAAATGATAATCAAAGCGGGATCGTATCTCTTACTAATGGCAAACCTGCTAATTGCGTAGGAAACTTTCATCAAGTATGATGAATTTTGACAATTCATATTTGTATATTTTTTAAGTTACGAAATACCTTTTAAAAAAAAAAAATTGTTCAATCATTTGATAATTTTACAGTCAAATGAGACTCTTTGGTAAGGACATATTCGATAGTGATAACATTTCAGCTTTGATCTACAGGTTTTACGAAAATATTCAGTCATAACCCATTTGAAACTTTATACTATTTTGATGGACAAAATTGCCTTATGCCATTTTCACCCAAATTATATAGCCTTTTTGCCCATTTTCCCAAACTAATTAGGGAAATGTCCCTCTTTTGAAACTCAACTTTTTCAAAATCGAGTTAAGCCTTATAATGACGTTTTCAAGGACCTATAGTGACGTTTTTAAGGACTTATAATGGTGTTTTATAACTTGATATCCATGAAATCAAGTTATAAGCAATAAAATTGTCTATAACTCGATTTCATGGATATCAAGTTATAAAACGTCAATATAGGTTCTCAAAATGTCACTATAGGGTTCCAGAATTTTTTTTTTAAACTTGATTTTGAGAAAATCGAGTTACAAAAAAGAGGCATTTTCCTAATTATTTTGGGAAGGGGGGCATAAGACTATATAATTTGGATAAAAAGGGCATAAGGCTATTTTGTCCCTATTTTGATAAAAAGAGAGTGTCGAATAAGATTGATTGTGTTAAAAGAAAATTAAGTGGCTCGGCTATTATCAATTGTAAAAGATATGTTACTAAAATTTAAATACAAAACTTAATTAGTAATTTTGCATTTTAGCCATATTCCTGGGGTCTTTCTTTTGGACAGACACCCATTGGTTAGAAGATTTTCAAAAATAAGGGTTCCGGATACCTCTCGAAATATAAGAAGAATGGTATTTAAATATATATATATATATATATATATATTTAATTGGTATTCGAAAATTTTATAAAAAAATTAGAATTATCGCCTTAGCCACAAATTGTATTGAGCCAGTCCTATGTGGCAACAAGGGATTGCATTATATGAAATCCGTAACCCCCTAGTTCGTGTGTTAAAAATGTCATTTTTGTAATGTAGCATCTAATTAGCACATTATTTTACTGTTTTTATTTTCTATCTCATATTTTTTTCATCCACTATTTTAATTAATGACTCAGCTATTATCAATTGTAAAAAATATGTTACTAAAATTTAAATACAAAACTTAATTAGTAATTTTGCAATTTGGCCATATTCCTAGGGTCTTTCTTTTGGACGGACACCCATTGGTTAGAAGATTTTCGAAAGCAAGGGTTCAGATACCTCTCAAAATACAAGAAGAATGGTATTTAAAAAAAAAAAAAATATATATATATATATATATATACATATTTAATTGGTATTTGAAGATTTAAGAAAAATTAGAACTATCGCCTTAGCCACAAATTGTATTGAGCCAGTCCTATGTGGCAACAAAGGATTGCATTATATGAAATCCGTAACCCCCTAGTTCATGTGTTAAAAACGTCATTTTTGTTATGTAGCATCTAATTAGCACATTATTTTACTGTTTTTATTTTCTATCTCATTTTTTTTCATCCCCATTTAATGACAACAATATTTTTGACATATGAACAAAAGATTAAGAACTAAAATAAAACATTAGAAATTTTAGAACCATTTAAAAACATAAGCAAGGGTTCAAGATCAAAAAGGTAATTAAATCTATATTTAAACTTGCCTCATGTCAAAAATCTTGTAACTCAACTAACATTTTTTTGTGTTTCTAACGAAGCCATATAAATTTCAAATCCCCACTCTCCCAACTATCGAATTTATTAAAAAAAAGAAAGAAAAAAAATCCTTATAAGTAATGAGTTCAATTAGGGGTGTGCATTAAACCTACCAACCCAACACTTTGGGTTGGTGGATTGGGTTCAGTGTGAATTTTATTTTGAGTCTTAGGTCAGGTTGGGTTTATGTTGATGGTTTATTTCATTACACTTATTTTAAATTTTAAATTTTAAATTTGATTGATTTTGGTATTGTGAAAATTAGTTTAGATGAAGATGAGAATTTGGAATATAATGTAAGAACATTATTGATGGGACTGACGAACTCACCATCTGATGGGACTGACGAACTCACCGTCTGATGGGACTGACGAACTCACCTTTCTTGGACGACCTCATCGAGATTGACGAGGCTGTCCTCTTAGACGAACTAACCACATGTCCATATTACTGACGAAGGTAACAAAACCATTTAATACAGCCAATAATGTCCCGAGCGGTTACAAGACCAGCTATACAGACCGTTGGATGCCTCATTAAGGCACACATTATTAAGCATGAGACGTTACCAAAAGAGACATTAAAACCACATTAACAACCACAACGGTTAGGGGCTGTGGGAGCATATATAAAGCCCTCACAACACCAACACAAGGGACACAGACACACCTCAAAGCATTTCTAGTTATTCTAATACTTTGTTATTTCCTCAAAGTTCTCTTATACTGACTTTGGCATCGGAGACGTTGTGGTAGGCACCACACCAGTGTCCACCTTAAGGGAGCTACCTTACCAGTTTCACAGTGACACCGACGAGACTACGGCTCCATCTGGACGAACCTACAAGACTGACGATTTGCACTTCATCAGTTTGGCGCCGTCTGTGGGAACGATATTTTCAGATTCATATTTGAAAACGTAGTTTCCATCAACTTCTACGTTCAGATGGAACCCAATCCAGATTCCGCAGCCTTGACCCAGCAAGTTCAAGCTCTTACAGCCACCATTGAAGAACTCACCAAACAAAATCAGGAAATGAAGCTACGGCTTCAACAGGTTCAGCAGGCTCAACATGAGGAGAATCGATCCAAGGATAACGTGGAAGGAGAAGGGGATAGCCATAGGAGGAGCATTCATCAAAGACCAACTACTCCAGACGAACAGAATTCAAACCTCCTTCAAGAGATGAGGAAGGAGATGGACGAACTGAGAAACGCCATCAAGGAAAAGACAGACCGAAGCGTAGACAGAATGGTAAGGGCCACAGATTCACCCTTCACCGCGGCGGTACTTCAATGCCCCGTTCCGTCAAAGTTTCGTTTACCTCAGCTTAAGCCGTTCGACGGACTTAGAGACCCTCAAGATCACCTTAATACCTTCAAGACGACGCTAGGTCTTCAACAGCCACCTGACGGGATATTGTGTCGTTCCTTTCCCACCACTCTCAAAGGAGCTGCAAGGGAATGGTTCGCAAAGTTGCCGACATCATCCGTGGACAACTTTGAGCAATTGAACAATGCCTTCTTGCGTCATTTCATAGGGGGGCAACGTCCAAAGAGGCCGGCAGACCACTTACTCACCATTAGACAGAGAGAGAAGGAAACCCTAAGGTCGTACGTGAAACGCTTTACTCGGGAGACTCTAGAGGTGGACGAAGCTGATGACAAGGTGCAACTGACGACCTTCAAAGCAGGACTGAGATCCAGAGATCTCGTGGCTTCACTTGCGAAGAATCCACCAAAGACAATGGCAGAAATGCTCCTAAAGGCACAGAAGTACATGAACGCTGAATATGCTTTAGCCGCGATAAAGGATGTGGAAAAGACCCTGCCCAAGGGAAACTCGGCCCAACCTGAGAAGGACCCTACCAGGTCGTCCATTACTCCAGACAAGGCAGTTATCACTTGGAGACCATAGACGGGCAAAAATTACCGCAACCATGGAACATTGGGCACTTGAAGAAGTACCATTAATAAATGTAACAGACAGTTGTATTCATTTTTGAAAGCAATAAAAAAAAAAAAAAAAAAAAAACACTATTCAGCCAATGACTTAGCACCAGCAAACCGAGCAGCTTAAAAAAAAAAAAAGTAACAAGATTCCGCCTGGATGGATGTAAGTTACTGACGAAGCCAAAACTGGCTAAGTAACAAGATTCCGCCTGGACGGATGTAAGTTACTGATGAAGCCAAAAATGACAAGATCCCTTCAATGGGTGTAAGTCACAAAAAAATTGGCTAAGTAACAAGATTCCGCTTGGACGGATGTAAGTTACTGACGAAGCCAAAACTGACTAAGTAACAAGATTCTGCCTAGACGGATGTAAGTTACTGACGTCCTCAAGATTTCTTTGTCTACGTCCTCAAGATCAAGGTTCCCCAGGTTCGCTCTAGTTGGGTGCTTGACGAGGAAATCTTTCATCTTCTGGTGGTCGTCATAACACGTCACGACGACCACAGAACCTGGGGGGCATCTGATGGGACTGACGAACTCACCATCTGATGGGACTGACGAACTCACCGTCTGATGGGACTGACGAACTCACCTTTCTTGGACGACCTCATCGAGACTGACGAGGCTGTCCTCTTAGACGAACTAACCACATGTCCATATTACTGACGAAGGTAACAAAACCATTTAATACAGCCAATAATGTCCCGAGCGGTTACAAGACCAACTATACAGACCGTTGGATGCCTCATTAAGGCACACATTATTAAGCATGAGACGTTACCAAAAGAGACATTAAAACCACATTAACAACCACAACGGTTAGGGGCTGTGGGAGCATATATAAAGCCCTCACAACACCAACACAAGGGACACAGACACACCTCAAAGCATTTCTAGTTATTCTAATACTTTGTTATTTCCTCAAAGTTCTCTTATACTGACTTTGGCATCGGAGACGTTGTGGCAGGCACCACACCAGTGTCCACCTTAAGGGAGTTACCTTACCAGTTTCACAGTGACACCGACGAGACTACAGCTCCATCTGGACGAACCTACAAGACTGACGATTTGCACTTCATCAATTATTATATGAAATTGTAATAATTTGTTGGAGATTGTGTTTAAATAATTGATAAAAACCCATTTTTTTATGATGTATAAAACATATATGCATCACCCATCAATCAAACCCAGTTCATGTAAGTTAGGTTGGATTAGTCTCTACTTTCTACATATATGATGGGTTGGGAATTTCTCAGCATGACAAAACGGATGAAAAACCCAGCATTGAGCCATGCACACCTAAAGTTCAATGACAAACCCTTGCCCTATCCTCCCTAGTCCCTTCCCATCCCTCCAACGGCTCTATTTCTCACTTCCCGCGTCCTCTCTTTCTCTCTCACAGAATATAAATACTCTGGACCCCCAGTACAACTATTTCTCACCCCAGAAACTCGGTCTCAGTCTCTCTCCGACTCCATTAACACCCTCACTTCCCAATCCCAAAGCTCCTCTCTCTTTCCCTCTTAAACTTAACTAATTAATCCCATCTCACCCTCTTCAATTTTCTATCAAAAACCACAACACAGAACAAAACAATGACCAAGAAAATCGGCACCCTCCGTCGATTCCTCCCTTCTTGCTTCTTCCCCACCACCACAGCCACCACAAAAACTCCCACCACCACCAAGAAACGCCTTAGCACTTCTCTTCGTGACGACATTCCCGACTACTTCACCTACAATAACACCAACCAAGAACCCATCAAGAACCAAGACCAACACTCCCAAACCTCTTCCACCACTTCCAGCAACGAAACCATAACCAGCACCGTCAGTTTCACCCAACCTCGATCCTCCAAGTCCATGGTTCTTGGCACCATCTTCGGTCCTCGCCGAGGCCACGTCTGGTTTTGCATCCAACACGACCGTCTCTCTTCCAAACCAACCCTCCTCCTCGAACTCTCCATCTTAACCACCCAACTCATCAAAGAAATGAGCGGTGGACTAGTCCGCATTGCCCTCGAATGTGACAATACGTCTTCAGACTTCGGTTCTTGTCCTCTTCACGCAGTCCCGCTCTGGACTATGTACTGTAATGGCCGCAAGATCGGGTTCGCTACAAGAAGAAAAGGGAGTGAGCGTATCAAGTCCATGCTCAAGACCATGCAGAACACCAACGTTGGAGCTGGAGTCATACCTACAGAATCCGAGGACATCATGTACATGAGAGCTTATTATGAGCATGTTGTTGGGAACTCAGACTCCGAGTCTTTCCACCTCATTAACCCGGACGAGTGCCCAGGTCAAGAACTCAGTGTGTTCTTGCTCAGGTCCAGGAACGGCAATTTTCTTTAATTATTTATGGGGTTTTGCAAGGTAGCTCGGAAAACTTAATTGTTTTCTTGCTCTTGCACTTGAATATCTTTATTCTTTACTTTCTTGGAAATGGGGTTTCTTTGTACGTAATTGGATTTTTCTTTTAGAAAAGCCAGGGAAAGGGGTTACTAATTATGTAATTGAAGAGTCTTTTAGGCCTAATTCTTTAGTCTTTCAGTCTATGAAATCAGATTTGTGTACCATATCTCTCAATGTTAAATACAGCACTAGAACCTTTGAGATTTTATCCAAATCAACAAAAGTTAATGAGTTTTCCTTCTCTCTTTCTTGTCATAATGTTCTACACTATGAAAATGTTTCTTCTGATTGGTATTTGGCACTTTCTACTAGCTGGAAATTCCTTAGGATTGGAGTTGTGTACTATATTTCATTTTATAGACAATTATTGAAATTTAGCGTGCGTTCGGATTAGGATGAAAATGAAAATTATTTCACTATTCAGTTTATTTTTGCTACTTTTTATGAGATTCACTGCATTTTTTGACACTATTCATGGACCTCACTGTACTATTTCAACTAAGTCTTACCTTTATCTATAGTACTTTCAGTAATAATTTTTTAGTTTCAGCAAAATAAACAGAATATTCTTAGCTAATCCTCAAAAGTTCAGTTGCGTGTAGGCATCTAGTCCAAATCTCTATATTTAATTGAATGATTTATTACTAGCTGGGCTTGAGAATTAAGCTGCTTAAGCAGTATGGAGACCCCTTTTTTTGCAGCATGAATGGCGTGGGTTTAGAAGCAATGCCACCCACAAAACCATTAAGATTCGAATCTTTCTAGCCTCACGTTTTTTGGAGTTTCAAAAGGTCCTTATGTTTTAACATTTTTTGACCATTCTTGTGCTACTATGGACCACTAACAAAGCATCAACCAAATATAAATGTACCAATCACTTGCAGTTGCAACTCTTCTGCAAATTTTCTGGGTGACCAATCACAATTGACCACATATTATCAGCCATACAAGGACAACTGTAAAACTCTTCATTTTCTTTCAAATGCTAGCTTTTGGATTAGTAAATTTTTTATTTATTTAAGCAGTGGTACATGTATATAATCTTTATTTGCTCTTAACAGAGATATTTTTGCTACAACTGTTTTGATTTAACAGTTCGTAATATGGACAACTTTTCATTTTTTTTCTGAAAGCAAAATGTAAACCATTTATAAAATTCAGAATGAGGCAAAAAAAGAGATTCAGCATTCAACCTCTACCACAGAATTTACCTCCTTTTCTGAGGGAAAAAGAAAAAAGGGAAGAAAGAAAAAAATCTTCTTTTTGCATTATATATGGTCATTTTAAGCTCCTGAAATGCATCTACTGATTCTACTAGTGTATGAAGCAATTAAGTTCATCTTCTAAAATTGCTCACTGAGATGTTGGAAGGGAAAGCTGTGGTGCGCAAGACTGATATGCCTGAGGCAATGCAGAACCATGTCATGGAGTTGGCTTACCAGGCTCTCGATCTACATGAGGTCTCTGATTGTCAATCTATTGCTCATTACATCAAACAGGTGTGTTTAAACCCTCTTGAGTATTTACGGATCAGTATAAAATATAAATGAATTATCTGTATATAATTACCTTCCTCTTATAATACAAAGAAAAGAAAATGTCTTTTACACTAGCCATAGGATATCAATAAAATCTTTGGTTGGGCATTTGTCTCGGAATAGAATGATGTAATAATGATTAGTGGATCGAGAGAATGTAAATGATGAAGAATGACAAACTAGAAAGCTTGTTTTTGTTTAATGTTCAAAAGCAATGGAGCAAAGAAGGATTCAAACGCTATGTTTGATGCAAAGATAAACAATACTTTTGTCCACGTATGCTGGACAAGATTGATGGAATCCGAAAACAAATTCCCCCTGCTTTTTTGAAAGCATTTATATTATCCTTAATTAATGACAACTTGATTGCTTAATTAGATAAACATCTTATATGGATCAGACCTTAGCCGCCACTTTAGGGTCAAAATCAACTTTCTCAAAAGAGGTATAATTGCCTGTTGATTAGAAAATATTAAATTGATGGAGTTCAAGAAGTTATATATGATAATCTATTGGGAGTGAGATTCTTTTTTCTAATTTTTATTTTTTTGGAGTGAGGAGGGGTGCAGGGATAGATTCAAAGGTTAGATCTTTTATCGCGAAAAGAAATGAAAAAGGTGGGAAAACACTGTTAGGTCACCTTTCACTCTCTGTGCTTGGTTTCTTAAAATGCATGTAGCAAGCTATTATGAACTTCAATATTGAATAAATGAAGTAACACCCTGGTGACTGAATAAAAGTTTAGGAGTCTTATTATAGGGGGAATTAACTTTCTTTTGCTTCAAGTCATGTGTAATACATACCCAAAAAAAAAAAAACGATACATGGTATAATGTCATAGAGCATGCTGTTAATTAACTTTTACCGAAGATAGATTTTTCTAGCTAATATAATTTCAACTTGTCCTGGCATTGTGTGATCGGAAAAGACTTCGGGTCCTGCATAACACATATACATGGATGTTTTAGTTTCTTTCATGTGGAGATGTTAGAGTTTCTGATCTTCAATGATGGCAAGGACTTCACTGAAAGCAGGGAAGAGGCTGTTGGAGTTCTGCAGAAAGCTGAAAGAAGGGAAGATGCTATTTGTACTGCAGAAACTGGAAAAAGTGATCCACAAAATCCATTTTTGAAGATTAAAACTCAATCTACTACCAAGAAAGTTGGAAATCAAAATATGCTAGGCACTTTCAATCTTTAGAAGGAAAGAAGATGTTTTATTAGGATACTCAATAAATTTTAAACCAAAAATGATGTCTCAAATATTTGGGTTCAGCTTCATGAATCATGTGATTCACTTATTCTATTCTATTGTGTGGTTGCTATTTATCTACAGATTCTACACATATAGGCTTGACGGATTACCTCATAAAAGAAATATTAGAATTCAAAATTTTAACAACCTGTCAACATAGTCTACTAATCCAAATTTTAATAATAATCCATAATATTTTATACTTTAATAAACTATATTTTGTCCAACATTCCACATGAAATCAGGTCATTTGATACTATACGTTATATATATGACATTTAGTTCATAAACATCACTCTACCTTGAGTAGTACTACAGAAGCAGAAGTTCATTTAGTGGGCAGCAATTGCTTTGTGGATGTGCCATCAACCAAGGGAAATGAATCAATATTTTTGAGTTTTGACCACCTGATGTGTCTGGTATGCGAGCACATACCTGAAAATGCAGCAATAAAGAAACAACCAACACGTAGAAGAAAGCGTGAAAAGTGTACTTCTAAAAGGTAGCACATCAAGTAGTATAGCTTCTTTAAGCTGATCACAAGCTTTTCATTGCCAGCAAGGAAGAGGTAATCTGCATCCCAAGGACTAGATACAATAAACATAGTGATCTAGACCTCAGGATGCAGATTACCAGTACCTCACGCAATTGAACATCATCGGCAGACGAATAAGAGAAGATAGAAAACACATTGGTCCATAGAAGATTTCTAGCAGGAAGGGTTGAGGTATGAGGCCATTGAGCATGATTACTGCAATTTATAACGGTTCTTAAAGTTAACATGATTCTCAAATTATAAGTTAATATATTGTGAAGGGGCGCATATGGTATAAAGCCATGATAAGGTGCCCTAAGAAAAATCTTCCATGATTCTGTTCTTTCCTAACCAATGATTTAGTCGGGACATTACTTTTAATAGACAATACCTGTTTAACCTTGACTACTTTTTCAAGAAGATTAGAGATCTTTTCTTAGCTTTTAATTAAAGGTTTTCTCTAAATTACTTCAACTCTTTCATAAATATTGAAGGGAAATCCCACATTAGAACATTGTCTGCCATAAATAGAGAACTGTTTAGTATGCTTGAAGCTAAACTCTGCAATTGAAGAATCCTAAGCTTTGTGATTAAAGGCAAATCATGTAGGATTCTCAAGCATTCTTCATAATGATGATGATGACATGACAAGGAAAGGATTGCCACATTTACATTTTCTATTTGGTTTGATGGTCCCTATCAGCTTTTATGCGGTAGCATATTCTATTCCCTTGCCTATTTTAAGACACGTTAATGTTCCATTAGCTCACAGGTCACAGCGATGGGCTTGTTCAGTTGAAGAGACATGCAAAATGATAGTAACCTTAAGTGTTTTTAATCAGGACAAAGTTGGATATCTGCATCAATCCCTTCAAATCCAGAACAAGTCGATTACTGATAGTAAACTTCACTCCATAGTTACTTACCAGTATCTACAAGCTGGTGATGCCCTTATTGAACCAATGCAAGTGAAAACGTGAAATCCCATTAATACTAAAATGAAACAAAATAATGCGCGCACACACACACGCACACACACACACAAAAAAAGAAAAAGAAAATGTAAATGAGGGCCAAGTAAACGATTGCCAAAGTACATTAGTTAAGGTTGAGTTTTTTATTACAATCGATCATTTTTTTTTTAGAGAGTAACATAAAATTCAATTAAAAGGGTATTTGTTTATTTACTTTTGTTACTTTCTAATATAATAAGACTTGCTCAATTCCCTTTTAACAAGTGCAATTAAAAGCCAGTTAAATATTCCATAATATGCAATTATAGCCCACGGGAAATGGGAATGGATGCCTTTGATACTTCTCCGGAATAACTATGAGGTAAAAAATAAGAGCATCAATTGGTACACTTGGCCAAAAGACATTTAATGACATGGGTAACACGGTATCTTAAAAAGTTAGCATATATGAATAATGCTCCCATGTACCATTAGAATAGATAGTCCTGTATGTTTATACCATGGTCTCTAATCAATAACCTCTCTCTCTCTCTCTCTCTCTCTCTCTCTCTCTATATATATATATATATATAAAAAGAGAACGATACCGTGTGTATAAAGAAGAGAACAAGAACGATCCACCAGGTTCACATTTACCTCTCAAAAGTGTTGCAGATCTATAACATGATTAACAGACATGACGAAAATATCTCAAGATTCTATTAAAGTAATAATGTCATAAGCAATTCAAATGTCACATTATTAACAGGGTAGTGGAAGGGACTTGCTAGAAACTATCATTATCTTAGAGAAATGCCCCTTCTACCATCATGATCATCTGTTCAAAAATAAGAGGCTACCGTCAAATACTCATTTCAAAAAGATGCTCAAGACATTATTCACCTCTCCTGTAAGATTATACATGAGATCCTTCTAACCAATACAAGTAAATCATTATAGGTTTCAGCTACTATGTAAAGTCCTTAAAATTAAAAATTGATAAGTAATATCTTCTTTTTATTGACGGTTGTATTGAATACTTTCTCAAAGTACTTGTCCTTGCTGACAAGCACAAACTTTTTGCTGTGTAATAAACATCATCTTTCAAAATCACTTAAAACAAAAATCAATTTTTTCTTTGTCACATCTCTCTCTGTCTGGCGTGCCTCCCCCAAATTCAGATTCTTTTCAAAACCTTAGGTCCCACCCACCTCACCCATCGTCCTGTCCCTCTCCCTCTCTCTCTCTCTCTCTCTCTCTCATTTCAATTCCAATTCCTTTTCCAAGCAATTAGGGCTAAAAAAGAAAGAAAAATAAGACTAAGGAGAAGTGAAAAAAGGCATTATTATTATTATTATTGTTGGATTGGAATTAGCTTTTAGGGGTGGAGGAGAGATCTAGTGCTTCGTTGCTGGAAAATGAGTGTGTCCAGGTTCATCAAGTGCATCACTATCGGCGACGGCGCTGGGCAAAACTTGCATGTTGATTTCCTACACTAGCAATACTTTCCCTACCGTCAGTTTAGAGTTCCTCTTTTCGTAATTTTGGCTCCATTTTGGTCCTTTTCTATCTTTGTTTTCTTTCATGGATCTTTCTGGCCAAATAAAGAACAAAAAAGAAAAAAAATTTGAGTTTTTTCTCTCTTTGACGATGGGTGAGGTGGGTGGGACTTGAGGTTTTGAGAAGAATCTGAATTTAGGAAGAGGCACGCACGTTAGAGAGTGGGAAAAAATTAGTTTTTGTTTTAATTGATTTCAAAGAAGGGCATGTTTTTTTTTTTTTTTTGGCTCTCGCACAGTATATTTTCAAGATTTTCAACTAGAAATTAATCATTTTTCACACCATTGGGCTCACGGAGGGTAGATTTTCAACTAGAAACTAATCATTGTTCACACCAGTGGGCTTACGGAGGGGTAGAGCGCTAGTCGAGGAAATTCTTTTCAAAGTGCAGTTAGCCGAACAAGAAGGGTGTTTTCAATCTTTTACGTTTGTTCTACTTAATCAATAAGCATGTGTTTGTCATGTGCTATAAGATTCCATCAAACATAATAGCAAAAGTAACATTGGTGTGCAAAGTGTGATAAGAATAATAGTTTAGGGTGCAAAGTGTAATCTAGTGCATAGTTTAGGATGATAAATTGTAATTTTCCTTAAATTTATCCTATTAAGTTAAACTAATTTTTGACAAAGACTAAATAATATTATCCAAAGTGTTTATCAAGAAAACATTATTACAAATACAAAAAATCTTAATATCCATGCATTTTAAATAGTTAGTATTACAGAGCCAATCTTTAATACTAATAGTGGGGAGTGGGACAAAGATGTTGCATGACTAAAATTCTAAACCCATCTCTACTCCCACCCTACCACCTTTGCGGAATGAGAAAAATCCACATTAGATGAGGCGAGACAGGACAAAATTGCTATCCCTATACCAAATACTAGCTGGGATTATCCTTGGCTACAAAATGTTGTAATATTTTTATATAAAATATAATATTTTAAATATTAATTAATTGCTGATTTAAGTTATTGAAAATTCATACCTTTTAAATTCATTTTATGAGCAAAATCTGTCATTTGACAGCTTTTATCTTTTGTGCCCCATTAGTTGCTCAATTGTCAAACGTTGTTTGTTTGTTTGTTTTTTTTTTTTTTTTTTTAATGATAATTGTCAAACGTTTTGAATACAAAAAACATCAAAAAGTTTAATTTGATTTAAACATGTTAATGACCACTTGGCACATATCCATTCTATGGAAAATGATTGAATACTCCAGAAGTACAATAAATGTGTATTCTCTCTTCTCACATGAATTGTAAGTCCTACCATGAATTTAATTAATGGGACTCATAATTATGGGAGAGAAAAGAGTATGCATTTATAGTACTCTAAAAATATCCAATAATAACCCATTTTCTATATATTCAGCCTTATATGTCTGGCTATATGTATATACGACAGTTAGATAGAAGAGAAACTTTTATCCATATATATTTTCATGTAATAGAAAACTATTCATATATTTACTTTATTAGTTTTCTCATCTTTTATGAAAATAATATGTCCTTGTATATAGTATATACTATATTTCTAAGTAAGAGAAAAGTACTATTGAGAGCTTCCTATCCTACAAGCGGTGTAGGCTTGAAGGATAATTAACAAAGGTGGCTGGGTTATTGTATTCCGGGAGCAGCATGCACAATATTTAGTCTACTACATTGGAAACCCCATAAATGCGTGTATCATCTCAAGACAGTGACTTGGTCTATGCCTCAACCCTGCCATCTAAAAACATAATGAATTGACGGTAATTTACTTCTAATGTTATGAGACTACTTTGAAGCATTATCGAGGTAATATCTCTCTCCTTAAATTGTTGGAGAAATTACCAATAAAATGATATTTTGGTTACAATACAAATAGAAATATAAACGAACAATGTTAGATTGAGGCATGAAAATCTCGCTCTCTTTAAGGAGATTCAAGCCCTTTACGATTGGCAAAGCCTAGAAACTGATGCAACAAATTCACTATTGACTTGTCCCCTCCAGGATACAACAGCCCAACCTCCAGGATATAACAGCCCAACAGTTCATTGTGTAACTCGAACCAACTTTGCATAAGTGGTTGAGCTCAAAGCTCCACCAAAAGAAATACCTTTCTTTGGCCCTAAATCTTTCAAGTATTTAAGAGTATTGTTGAATTCACTCACTCTCACACAATACTCTTTGCTTTAACTATTTTTCTTCATTCACCACCGCACATTCCTAGTGCGATTGTCACTTTACAAGTATAAGTGCTTGTAGAGTGTGGGAAGTAAGGATCGCGGTTAAAGTCTCCAAGAAATAGACTCACACACATATACACTTAGATTAAACTAAAGTAAAAATTTTATCTTGTATAAAATTAAAAAATTAAAAAAAATTAAAAAAAAAACTATTTCTCTTCATTCACTCTTGATCTGAAAATAGTCCATAGCATAGTTATATATATAGTCTTCCAATCTTTCTCTTAACCTATACGTTATTTATTAGTTTAGATAACTCCTCTTAATTAATCTAATTTAACTTACATACATATTAACTCTTTTTTTAACAAATTCCACTATAACTCATCTCTTTATTAATCTATAGTTTATTTAAGTTTTAACGTAACTTAATTTAAAATGCACTAACACAAAAGTTACATTAACAATGAAGAGGAAAAAGAAAATAATGCTAATTTTAATCACTATACGGCGTATACGCTAGTTTAGTAAGAGTCCTTATCAAGATTTTTTTTTTTTCCAAGTAAACTAACTAGAAATTTTGCCATTGGATATCACAATTACTGTTTCTTTTAATTTAGTGAGAAAATAAATTACATTTGAACTGATCCTTATTGTTATTTGTGTTTATTATCATTATAAGTTAGAAACTATTTTGCTAACTTGCTTAACAAATAGTTACATCAGCCGCTAAAGCAGTGAGAAAACATGGTAATTTGTCTAACCTAACAACACAGTCCTAAAGTTTTTAGCATGAATTATTGAATCATTATTATCCGCGTTTTGAATTTTTAAGACATTGGACTCTTTCGTTTTTAAGTACTATGTAATTTTCGGAACGATCATTACACCCGAATATTTAAACCTGTTTCAATTTTTTCTTCAATTAATTCGTAGGCATTGACATTATTTCTTCACTTAATTTTTGTTGATGCTCAAAATTGCAAACATTTTGGATCAAGAAGTAAAAACCAAGACCCAATGAATTTGGGCCTTAAGGAGTAGAGAATTTAAGCCCAATAGAAAGTAATGCCCAAAGGCCCACCAAGAAGACTAAAGAGCAAAAAAGGCCCAGTAAAACAAAAAAGAAATAAAAATCATGACTTACATCTGGGCTAAGAGAGAAATGCAAGGGAAAGTGACCTGCAGCAAAATACAAATCTTCTGTAGAATGACTTTGGCAAATTAAGGCAAATTCGGTGTAAGACCCATTTGATCCAGTAAAGGTTATTTGGCTCACAAAGGCCCAAATCCTTTTGTATAAAAGGATAAAAGGCCAAACCTATCTCCAGTAAGAGATACAATGAAAGAAAACAAAAGTAGCAACGGCAACGCATGAAGAATAAAGAAACCAAAAACAAAGAAAAGACAAAAGTAGCAAGGCATGTGAGTAAGGTTAGGTCTAGGCTTTGCCCTTTTGCATCCCAGCCATGCAAGGGAGTAGGGCCCATGGCCGATGAGGTGTAGAAGGTGTGGTTTGGTAGAGGGAGGAAAGGGTCTAGATCTAATATCCCGTCAAGCCCTCTTTTGGGAATGTCTTACTGGGAAGACATCTTTACCAAAAAATGGGAAAAAGGTAGGTTGGAATCATATAATACATTCTAGAAAGTGAAGACAGAGAATTAATGAGGGCTTTACCATTTTGGGAAAAGAGATAGAGGTAATGGTGTATGGCAGACTGTCCTTTACCAAAAAGATGAGGAAGTTTGTCGTAAAGCCAAATAGTGGGATTGAACCCACCTGCACACGACCAAAAGATAATGACCAATACGTTGTCGGTGTTGGCTAAATGCCTGCAGCAAACAAAATGGTTGGTAAAAATAAGGGTAAAAATGGAAAAGATCATGGATTGAGTTGTGGTATAAATAGTAACAGTACCCACAAATATGGGAACAACAACAACATAGTAACCAAGGAAATCTGGATAGTGAGTTGAAAGGGAAAGAAGAGAGAATAGAGAAAGAAAGTGACATTGGAGAGAAGAGAGAAAATAGAGTATATATGGTAGGAGAGTATAGCATGCATCACTAGGAATCCTTTCTCTCCCTTAGAAAACCCCAAAGTGCACTCTTTACAATCTCCAAAGGATGAATATTCTGACTCACATTCCAAACCACTCAACTTTGTAGCCTAATCGAGTAACTAGATCGTGTGAGTTGGAGATGAGCTCTCTTAGTCAACATCCAGCTGAGAACGTTTTTTTTATTTTTTTATTTTATATTATTATTATTATTATTATTATTATTATTATGTCTGCAAAAACATTATTTATTATTTGCTAACACATGTATTAATTTGTTTTACTTTAACTAATCCTGTCGTACGTGTGTGTGTGTACACACACACATTGCAGTCCATATTCTACCGAGTATATTTTATATATTTGAGAATATGTATGCTAACCCTTGTAAACTAATATTTGCTTGATAGGTATTTTCTTTTGGATTTCAAAGTTTATGTGCAGGAAGTAGAGAAATATTTCTATAGTAGAAAATGGAGAATAGTCATTCACATTGCAGAAAAGTGCAAAAAATTTTACTGCACAATAGAAAGTTAAGAAAAGTCAGTTCCACAGTGTTGAGGGGAAAATTCTGATGTTCCCAAATAGAATATGGGGTAGCCAAGCCGAAACTCAATGATGGGCCCTTGAAATAAAGCCCAAAGGCTATCGGTGTGGTGTAAGTCCGCCCAAGCAAGAGATAGAGGCTACACCCTAACAAGAAGACAACAATAAAGCATAATAAACACGTTAGTGTTGTTAGTTTGTTATATTATTAGTCTTTTTACTGTGTCATAGTTCAAATCAGTCCACTAGCAGTATGGTATTATCTCCAGCAGTAGGGGTGAAATTATAATTAGAGTCCAACAGTCAATGATCAAATAAATTTAGGAAAGTGTTCACTCCTAGGGGTCCTTGTGTGTCTTAGTCAGGGGAAATTATAGTACTTTCAACCATCATTACAACAATATGAGGGAAAAATTCAATTGTTACAAATATATTATATCCTTCATCATAATAATAATAAACAATGATTAAAGGCTCCATAGTTACAAATAAAAAAGGAAAAATAGGATGGAATGAAGGGAGAGAAAGATCCCTAGCTCAGTGCAGCAAGTATTAAACTAAGATTTTGGTGAGTGTATAATTATAAGCCATGAATGAGGTCAATGCGGGCTATTTTGAGTGAGTGAGATGGGATTAACACTGAGATTGAAGCTTTTTGTGAGTAATGAGCTGTTTGTGGCTAGCTGGAAAACACTTATGAGCTGTGGTAGTGTAAAGGGAAGAGAAGAATATCTGGGATCAGATGGGTATGGGTTGAAGGTGATGGATGGTGAGTGAGAAGAGAGTTGAAAGAGAGGGAAATGGCCAACGAATTTCAGAGTCTCAGAGGGGTGGCTTAGTGGGTTTTTTGGTTAGCTTGCTTGTGCTTTTATAATGGAGTTTTCAGAAAAGCATTTATTGACAAAGCTCCAAAAAACGTGTGACCACTCAAAGGTGATGAATCAGAGTCAAGCTTCCCTGGGATTTTTGCTCAGAAGTAGGAAAATCCATATAGGGGGTTGCTTTGCTTTTTTGGGTAATGATGGGATTTTAGAGCTTTTTGCATTAAATGCCTGGATTCTTGGGGCTGAGCTTTGATTATTGTGATTTGAGACATGTATCATGAGTGAATCCTAATGCTGCAACTAAGATTCAGACCCTTGAGAAGTAAGATTTAACACCTCAAGTTAGGTGTCAAGTTCTAGTCTACTTCAAGGGGGTTCCGCTGGAGATCCCTTTTTGCCCTTCAAACCACATGTTCCCAATTTTCCCCCTTTAGGATTCATGAGCTTGGCAATGAATCACGTTTTAAACATTTTTAGCATTTTTAACATCAATTTGTTGGAGTTTGAACAATTTGGTTTCAGCTCCCCTTCCGTTAGAGGTGCAGTTTTGGGGAAGATGATGGAGTTCCATCATTTTTTAGGCTTCAGCTAATGTGACAACCCTTGGGTACTATTCACGTCAAGTGGGGGGTGACAGAAAATTGAGGGGACAGCCTTTAGTCCATTCTCAAAGGCTTGGTTCCCTTGTGAGCAAGAAACACCAGCAGAAGGCAAAGGAGAACAACCCCTGTTCAGTTGCCATGGGCTTTCATTCCTCATGGATTTTATTAGTAAATATTTTTGGGTTTTTCATAAATACTTGCAATGGGCCATTGGGCAATTAGTTGTAATGTTTGAAACAATAGAACAAGTTTGAAAATACTTTTGTAAATAATATTTACTTTGATGAATTCCATGTTACAATAATGTTCATGATTTCTAATAATCGCATCATAACTTAAATGATGATCTTGTGAGTTTGAATGTTTACCATGAGTGTCGAAGGCATATATTATGGATGTCGCGATGCAAATAATGTCCATGTATTTCATGGGTTTATAACATGAAATAAATATATGTCATGGGTCTAACAATCATAACTTTCCATGGGTTTTTACAAGATTATTGCCATGGGTTTTGAGAATAGATAATTCATAAATTCCATGAACTTGTAATATTATAATAATATGTTTAAGAATTTAAAGTACTGTTCATTATCGGACTTTTAAGTGAAATAATTATAATATAGTATTTTGCCAAGTATTAATAACCTTGGGCTTTTGATAGAATAGTGCCAAGTAGTTAACTTGGGCTTTTAATAGTGCCAACGAAAGTTGGGCTTTTGATATTGCCAATGAGAATTGGGCTTTGATATTGCCAATGAGAATTGGGTTTTAAATAGTGCCAACGTAAGTTAGGCTTTTGATATTGCCAATTAGAATTGGGCTTTGATGTTGTCAATGAGAATTGGGTTTTGATGTTGCCAATGAAAATTGCGCTTTAAATAGTGCCAACGTAAATTGGGCTTTTAATATTGCCAATGAGAATTGGGCTTTGATGTTGCCAATGAAAATTGGGCTTTGGATAAATAAATTGCCATGGGTTTAAATCATGGGCTTTGATCATGGATTTGAATTCCATTAATAAAATTGTTTTGCCATGGACTTGAATCATGGGCTTCTCAAATATTGTCAAGCATAAGTATTCTTGAGTTTTAAATAGAATATGATAATAAAATTGGATAAAATGTGAGTTTTCGGGCTTTTTTGTGATATTTTATATCATAACCCAATTTAGATAATGAGATATGAAACGTTTGTGATTATCATAATAATAGAGCAAAAAATATTTGGGAAAACCCTGTAACTTATTAGTGGTGTTTGAAAATAAATAAATGGTACCCAAATAAAATTAGGAGTGAAAAAAAAAAAGTACCCTAACATTCAGCCCCTTGAGTCACATGTGATCAAGTTATTAGTAATACTATATTTTTTGGAAGAAAAATATTAGGATCACACGTGCAAGTTTTTGAAAAATGGTGGCCTATTATAGATAATGAGATAGGAAATATTTGTGGACCAATGAGAAATATTCATGGAGGCCCAAAATAATATGGGTGATATTTTGGTATTTTTTGTGAATAAATAAAAGTGATTAAATATGATTGGGGTATGTGGCATGAGTGAAAAAATTGTACCTCAATCTTTAGCCCCCTGAGTATGTGTGATCAACCTGCCTTTGGTCACACATGTGAGTTTAAATAAGTCCATAAGCTTGTGTTGCATGGGTTGGAAGAGAGAGAGAGATGGTGAGCTTGAAAGAGAGAGCTTCTTCCTTTTTTCTAAGACTAAGAAAACCCTTTTATCTCATTCCAAACTTCTTCCATCTGCCTTTTCTGATTCAACTCTTCTTGATTAAGTTTTTCTTTTGCATTTGTAGTTGATAAAGAGATTTTAGTTGTTGGTGGAATTGGAGCCGCTGGCAAGGTGATACGAGTCCTTCAATAGTAATTGAGAATGATACTCCAATTAGTGCACCTCTGAAGTGGGTGCTACGAAGAGATATTCTAGTGACGAAACTGTATGGGCTCCAACCGCTACTAATGTTTTGTATCCAGTGATAAGAGCTTCTGCCAGCCCCCATTCGATTCATGGGTCTTTGTGGGCCCATTATTGATTGGCTTAATTGAATAAGCTGAAAGATTGATAATAAAGTGTCTTGTTGACCCCTTCATAAAGCCAATATCATTGGTGATGTGACATTGTTCCACTATAAGATTGTATTCCATAATCTGATGCACCGCTGGAGTCTAGAGATGCTGAATTTAACAGTTGTCTGGTTCATGGAGGAGATATCCAGACACTGTGGTGGAAGCCCCCAAGTCTAATCTAGTGAGAATTCCAGCCGTGATGAATCTAGACCCTCCGATGATGGTTATTTAGATCAAACTGTTACTTTTGTTAACCGAACTATTGGTTGCATAGGTCCGACTGTCATGATGAAGCAATTTAGGGGAATACCATTGCCGATAGGATGAAGATTTATAAACCTATGGAAGAGGTTTCTTCAAGAATTCCTTATCTTCTTACATCCTTTCTTTCCTTTCTATTCCTCGTCTTCATTCACGGCCTTGCATTTCTTTGCCCTTATGGTTCTAGCAGCTTGGTGATAATAACAAGACATAGCCAAGGAAGTATGATGATGGATTTGAGGATACGGATACAGACTTCGGTAATTTTATGCCCCTTCCTTCTTTCTTATCATGTATATTTACTGCTGATGCATTTTCACTTCAGGTTTTGCCGTTGACATAATGGCAATTGACAAAAGCCTTATTGATTCTGTTACGGCTGGAGAGACTGCTTTTGAAGAGTTCCAACCATGATTCTGCCATATCTTCACAATGTTCCTTAGAATAAAAGAATCTCCAAGTATGATCTGAAATTACTCATACTGTTAGAAGGAATTATGTCTTGGTACTGTCCATTTGCTCTTTTGTTGTTACCGTTGGATATTTAACTATGGTCTCTTACTTCATGGCGGTGCACGAAAAATTTGTTGTCATTACTCTTGAAAATATTGATCGTCAAGGGTATTTGGAGATATTGTAAAGAAACATTCCAGCTTCATGGTTGGATGCAAGATCGGTGTTGTTGTGAGAGGACCATTGCTCTAGCTGTAGTCATATTTATTGTGCCACTGAATCATGTACTGTTTGTGATGATGGAGATAGCTGATCTGAGGAGAATACTGCGTTGATGATGGCTGAACTTAATCCTTTGATCAGAGGGATGAGATCATGTGTCTTTCAACGGTGTTTCCCCTCTAGTGGAGATCTTTGGCAATGGCTTTGTTGGGGAGTAGATTCTTATATTTTCTTAGGTGTATCTTTTTTTTTTTTTTTTCAAAAATTTACTTTGTGATATATTGTGATGTAATGTAATGTAACGTAGTCACTATGTAATGTGAAGTATGTTGTAAGCTTATATAGTCGTAAATGTTGTATTATATGTGATGT
Source organism: Quercus lobata (assembly GCF_001633185.2). Lineage (NCBI taxonomy): Eukaryota > Viridiplantae > Streptophyta > Magnoliopsida > Fagales > Fagaceae > Quercus > Quercus lobata. The sequence goes on along the minus strand of NC_044910.1, from coordinate 28,524,716 downwards.
TTTGAAAATTGGTTCAGTCATATATGTTGTTTTTTTTTTTTTTTTTGAAATGACTTGAAGTTGGTTCAAATGTATAGGCTATATTTTCTTTAATCATAAATTTCTTTTGCCAAGATATTTTGATGGTCAAAAGATTACAATTCTTAGGCTCAAAAAATTAAAGCATGGTCATAAAGGTAATATCTATTTGCAAAATCACTTGCTAAATGCATGACCATTTTATTTTGAAGAGTCCCAACCATAAAGGCTGTCTTCAATTTTGAATATGTAAAGGTTTGAAATATGAAAAGTGTTTTGATCATTGAAAGATTGATATGATTGAGCCAAAATACAGTCATGGAGGTTGAACAATTTATTTTGAAAATGTCAAGTTGCAAAAAAGGTTTGTCCTTGCAAGTAAGTTTGAAATACAAATATCTATGTAAAAATGTATCTTAAAATATTTATAGTTTTGAAATAAATGTAAGATATTCATGTTTTAGAGTAAGGATAACACTTACTCTCTATTTCCAAAGCATTTTGGAGAAAATATGATTATTGAGTTAAGTATGACATAGCTCCAGCCATTTGCCATTGATAGGTTTCATGAGATTTTCGCCTTCTGCCATGGCACAGCTTTGATGATGATAATAAAGCTTCTTTGATGACCTCCAATCTACCTAGCTCAGTGGATGATTTAGAAAAAACTTTCTTTTATTGATTGGAACAAGATTGGTGATTCCAGCGACAAGGAGTCATTGAATTTCTTGGATGATTCGGGCTTCTATATTGGGATGAAAAATTCTTATGGGTTTTATGCCTACAAAATAGACAAAGCCCAATATTTAAAAAACATGATGATTACTGAAATAAATAATATGTTTTGTATGATGATCGCAATAATGTTCGAGATAAAGCAACATATATTTTACGTGATAGGTTTGATTGAATGATGTATATGATATAATATTAAAGTAATTTGTATTAAGTGGTATAGTGCTGGTAGAGAAACATATATTCAATACAGATTTAAAGATAGTGACGTGGTGACTTATCTTTGAAAGTTCATGGCTCCAGCTGTATATCAGTGAACTTATGGCAGTCCAGCAGTGTAATGACATGAGTACAGTAGTGGAAAGTCCCTATGTCATGATAAATCTCTCCATGACTTGACATTGAGAGCATGTATCACCAAGTCAGGATCTAAACTGAGCATCATGTTTTACTCCTAAGCAAAGATGTCAATGTAATCACTATGTGAAGTGAAGTATGTGTGGGGCTGCCATGGCTTCAATGGCGACAAAGCTTCTTTAAGGGATGACTGCCAATCTACTTGGTTCAACGGTTGGTACAAGAAGAATTTCCTTTAGCGATTAGGATAATATTGATGATCTTAGTTGCAAGGAGTTATGATCAAGGATTTTATGCCTACAAAATAGACAAATTCCAAGATATAAGAAGCATAACGATGGTTGAAACAAACAATATGTTTCACATAACAATTTTCGATCAATGGTTGCAATAATGGTAAAGATAAAGTAATATACATTTAACATGATAGTTTTAATTGAGTGATGAATGTGATTAATATTAAAGTAATTTGTACTGAGTGATATGAGCATAATAGAGTAACATATACTCAATATAAATTTAAAGAGAGCGATGTAATGACTTATCTTGAAAATTCGTGGCCCTAGTCGTATATCAGTGAACTAATGGTAGTCTAGCAGCACGACGACATGAGTACAGCGATGGAGAGGCCATATGCCATGATAAGTCTCTCCATGGTTTGACATTGAGAGCATGTATCACCAAATAAGGATCTGAATCAAGCATCATATCGTACTCCAAAGCAAGGAAATCAATGCATTCTTTGTTAGATGGAGAAGATAGGTTGAGTGCTGTTGGAAGTTCCTTGAATGGTTCAGCTATACTGCTGGACAAGAATTCTTCTTCCATTAGATGTGTTCTCTTCTGGATATAGCTGTAAGTTTTGTACTAGCTTCATTTGACTTAGTACCCTTCTATTTGAGGCAACTAAGCCTCACGCATCATCATGAGTAACAATATATACTTCCATTTCTTAGTCGAGTTTATTCACATTGTGGCTGTGATTTGCTGCTAGATGCTTCCTTGTACTTTCCTTTCTTTTGGATAAAATAAAAAAAAATGCTTTTCAACTTATTTTGGGTTCATTCTTGATTGGCTCAAAACTGCCGCTGCCTCATGCATCACTCATGATGGTGAGATGAAGTTGGCTAAGCTTGCGGTGAAGATTGCAAATTTAGAGAAAGCAATTGCAGCAAAGTCAGCAAAACTATCCCTTTTGACAAGTCAAAAGAATTCCATCATGCTGCCCTTACCCACCAACGGTGGCTCGTCCTCCGCGGAAACCATTGGTGGCTTATTGGATTAGGCCACTCATGCTTTAGTTTATACATATATTTTCTTTTATAGCCATTGTATTAGTGGACAACTTCATTTGGGATGTAATATGTGTTTTGAGATTTTCTTAGTTATAAAGACTTCTTTCCCCCTTTCTTTTTGTAATAGAAGAAGAAAAAATCTTCTAGGTGCTATTACTACTCATGTATGCGAAACTATTTAGTTATATATAAAAAACTTATTTAGTTGTAATTTGTCTAGTTTTTAGTGTTGTTGTTATCTGTACAAAAGGTCATTCAATTGTGGAGACCAACATCTCATGTGAAAGGACTAGTCAACTATGGACATTGTCTTGTAAAAGGGTTCATGCCTAAAAGGTTTTTTTTTTTTTTTTTTTTTTTTTTTTTTTTTGCATAAAAGCTAATTTTTCTGCATAAAAGAAAACTTTCTGCACAATTTTTCTGCATAACAGAAAACTTTCTGCATAATTTTTCTGCATAACAGAAAATTTTCTGCATAATAGAAATTTTTCTGCATAACAGAAAAATTTTCTACATAACAGAATTTTCTGCATAAATGAATTTTTTGCATAAAAGAGTTTTCTACATAAAAGAGTTTTCTACATAAAAGAATTTTCTACATAAAGGGGGGTTGTCGATTGCCACTTTTTCATGTGTGCACATGTCTTTTCTCACTATTCATGTGGGGATATTGCATTGTATATAGTAGGAAACACCTCCAGCCGTAGCTGTAGTGCCCATTTTCTTTGCAAGAATGACTTTTTGAGCCAAAAGGGGGGGGGGGAGTTTTGGTGATAAAATAGTGTTTATTCATCTATGTATATGTATATACATGTATACTAACATACATACACGCATCATTACCCTTTTCTTTTAGCCATTCACATGTAAATATTGTACTTTTCATGGAAAAGGACACCTCCAGCCGTAGCTACTAGGTTCCCCCTTTTTTTTCTGCATAAAACCATTTTTGAGCCAAAGGCAAAATAAAAAGTTTTGTGATTTTGAAAGACAACAAAAAGTGCCCATTCTTCTACGCATGTATATAAACATACATATGTGCATTGTTATCTTTTTCCTTTTGACTAACCATGTGTAAATATTGTACTGTTCACCTTGAGGACACCTTTTTTTTTTAAAAAAAAAATTGTTTCTTTTTTGAAGGAAAGAAAATAGAGTGTTTACTTATATATTCATATGTGTATATATATATATATGTGTGTGTGTGTGTATGTATGTATACTTATATATACATAATGTTAGCTTTGTAAAGGTTGTAGCAAGGTAGCAAGGCAGTAGCGGCTGCTCTTCTAAAATTTGGCATCAAGTGCAGCTGTAGAGTGCTAACTTTGTACCGCCGGGCTAACATTATGTTGACTTGCTTCTTGTTGGTTATTATGCAACCTCAAGGGCATGATAGACTTTCACTACGGTTGGCTCCCCAGTGGAGTCACCAAAATGTTGAAGGGAAAATTTCTGATGTTCCCAAATAGAATATGGGGTAGCCAAGCCAAAACTCAACAATTGGCCCTTGAAATAAAGCTCAAAGGTTATCGGTGTGGTGTAAGTCCGCCCAAGCAAGAGATAGAGGCTGCACCCTAACAAGAAAACAACAATAAAGCATAATAAACACGTTAGTGTTGTTAGTTTGTTATATTATTAGTCTTTTTACTGCGTCATAGTTCAAATCAGTCCTCTAACGATACGGTATTATCTCCAGCGGTAGGGGTGAAATTATAATTAGAGTCCAGCAGTCAATGATCAAATAAATTTAGGAAAGTGTTCACTCCTAGGGGTCCTTGTGTGTCTTGGTTAGGGGAAATTATAGTACTTTCAACCATCATTACATCAATATGAGGAAAAAATTCAATTGTTACAAATATATTATATCCTTCATCATAATAATAATAAACAATGATTAAAGGCTCCATAGTTACAAATAAAAGAGGAAAAATAGGATGGAATGAAGGGAGAGAAAGACCCCCAGCTCAGTGCAACAAGTATTAAACTAAGATTTTGGTGAGTGTATAATTATAAGGCATGAATGAGGTGAATGTGGGCTATTTTGAGTGAGTGAGATGGGATTAACACTGAGATTGAAGCTTTTTGTGAGTAATGGGCTGTTTGTGGCTAGCTGGAAGACACTTATGAGCTGTGGTAGTGTAAAGGGAGGAGAAGAATATCTGGGATCAGATGGGTATGGATTGAAGGTGATGGATGGTGAGCTAGAAGAGAGTTGAAAGAGAGGGAAATGGCCAACGAATTTCAGAGCCTCAGAGGGGTGGCTTAGTTGGTTTTTTGGTTAGCTTGCTTGTGCTTTTATAACGGAGTTTTCAGAGAAGCATTTATTGACAAAACTCCAAAAAACGTGTGACCACTCAGAGGTGATGAATCAGAGTCAAGCTTCCCTGGGATTTTTGCTTAGAAGTAGGAAAATCCATTTAGGGGGTTGCTTTGCTTTTTTGGGTAATGATGGGATTTTAGAGCTTTTTGCATTAAATGCCTGGATTCTTGGGGCAGAGCTTTGATTATTGTGATTTGAGGCGTGTATCATGAGTGAATCCTAATGCTGCAACTGAGATTCGGACCCCTGAGAAGTAAGATTTAACACCCCAAGCCAGGTGTCAAGTTCTAGTCTACTTCAAGGGGGTTCCGCTGGAAATCCCTTTTTGCCCTCCAAACCACATGTTCCTAATTTTCCCCCTTTAGGATTCATGGGCTTGGCACATGAATCACGTTTTAAACATTTTTAGCATTTTTAACATCAATTTGTTAGAGTTTGAACAATTTGGTTTCAGCTCCCCTTCCGCTGGAGGTGCAGTTTTGGGGAAGATGATGGTGTTCCATCATTTTTTAGGCTTCAGCTGATGTGACAGCCCTTGGTCACTGTTCAGTCAGGTGGGGGGTGATAGAAAATTGAGGGGACAGCCTTTAGTCCATTCTCAAAGGCTTGGTTCCCTTGTATGAGTTCCTAGTTGCTCTTTTTGGTTAGGACTGAACAGGGGCTGTTCTCCTTTGTCTTCTGCTGGTGTTTCTTGCTCACATGGGCTGAGTTGTGTGCACATGTTGCCATGGGCTTTCATTCCTCATGGATTTTATTAGTAAATATTTTTGGGTTTTTCATAAATACTTGCAATGGGCCATTAGGCAATTAGTTGTAATGTTTGAAACAATAGGACAAGTTTCAAAATACTTTTGTAAATAATATTTACTTTGATGAATTCCATGTTACAATAATGTTCATGATTTCTAATAATCGCATCATAACTTAAATGATGATCTTGTGGGTTTGAATGTTTACCATGAGTGTCGAAGGCGTATATTATGGATGTCGCGATGCAAATGATGTCCATGTATTTCATGGGTTTATAACATGAAATAAATATATGTCATGGGTCTAACAATCATAACTTTCCATGGGTTTTTACAAGATGATTGCCATGGGTTTTGAGAATAGATAATTCATAAATTCCATGAACTTGTAATATTATAATAATATGTTTAAGAATTTAAAGTATTGCTCATTATCGGAATTTTAAGTGAAATAATTATAATATAGTATTTTGCCAAGTATTAATAACCTTGGGCTTTTGATAGAATAGTGTCAAGTAGTTAGCTTGGGTTTTTAATAGTGTCAACGCAAGTTGGGTTTTTGATATTGCCAATGAGAATTGAGTTTTGATATTGCCAATGAGAATTAGGTTTTAAATAGTGCCAACGTAAGTTGAGCTTTTGATATTGCCAATGAGAATTGGGATTTAAATAGTGCCAACGTAAGTTGGGCTTTTGATATTGCCAATGAGAATTGGGTTTTGATGTTGCCAATGAAAATTGGACTTTAAATAGTGCCAACGTAAGTTGGGCTTTTGATATTGTCAATGAGAATTGGGCTTTGATGTTGCCAATGAAAATTAGGCTTTGGATAAATAAATTGCCATGGGTTTAAATCATGGGTTTTGATCATGGATTTGAATTCCATTGATAAAATTGTTTTGCCATGGACTTGAATCATGGGCTTCTCAAATATTGCCAAGCATAAGTATTCTTGGGCTTTAAATGGAATATGATAATAAAATTGGATAAAATGTGACTATAGGTACCAAGAATTTTTGTCTTTGACTTTGGCTATTTGGCTTGATTGCCTTGCCTTTGCCTTGGCTTGAATTCTTAATCCCACATTGGAAAGATGACTTCCCTCTTTCTACCTTATAAGGCATGAACCAATGAGAAAGAGTACCACTAGTTTGAACTAGTGGTACTCTTTCTCATTGGTTCATGCCTTATAAGGTAGAAAGAGGGAAGTCATCTTTCCAATGTGGGATTAAGAATTCAAGCCAAGGCAAAGGCAAGGCAATCAAGCCAAATAGCCAAAGTCAAAGACAAAAATTCTTGGTACCTACAGTGAGTTTTCAGGCTTTTTTGTGATATTTTATATCATAACTCAATTTAGATAATGAGATATGAAACATTTGTGATTATCATAATAATAGAGCAAAAAATATTTGGGAAAACCCAATATCTTATTAGTAGTGTTTGAAAATAAATAGGTGGTACCCAAATAAAATTAGGTGTAAAAAAAAAAAAAAAAAAGGTACCCTAACACACAACAAAAGTTGGAGAAATGTTCCTTGTGCGGTAGAAGTGGAGAATAAGCCCAGTTTGTAGCGTCGTCCCCCTGAACTTTGGACTCAATGTTTATGCACAAACTGGCAACAGCAAAATGGGACTTTAGAGCCCATTTCGTGAGAGCGTCAGACCCAACTTCTTTCCTTAAAAAAGCCTAGACTGGAAGTTATCTAATAACATCAAAACACACGTCTAAGGTACAATAAGTAAAAAAAACACCCATAACAATTTTTATTCAACTCATCCTTGAGTTGGGCAAAAGGGCCTATAGTGGAAACCAGAATTCCTCATGCATCACAATTTTCATATTGTAGAAGATCATATGTATCTAAAATAGAGACAGGTCTCCAAGGCTTCTACCCCCCCCCCCCCCCCCCCCAAAAAAAAAAAAAGAAGAAGTAGGTCTCGAAGAGTATTCTATTATTTATTAACTAACTCTAAGGCCAATTTCCAAAAGCTTTAGCTTAATTAACACCTCTTCATGCACAAAGTGATCAAGGCTCTAAGGAAAAAAAAGATTCAAACCGCAAGGTTAACAATATATTGCAACTATTTATAAAATAATAAAATAAAAAGACTAGGACAAGCGCCACATTGCTATGAGCCTTTAACACCCGCAGAGTCATTAACCAAGAAACATTGATACTTCTGACAGTCAAATTCATATACGGAGGGATTCTTATTTTACGCATTTTATGCCTTTTAGCAATGATTTATCTTCTTAGTGAAAAATTAGCCTGATATATGGAGAATTATGCGGTACACTTTTTCTTTTTAGTATCATACCTATCTAATCTTATTCGATAATCTATTCTTATAAAATATATATTTAGAAAGCAATAACTTATGTTCAGCTTTTTATTTCATACCAAAAAAGAAGAAAAAAAGAAAAGAAATGTGTACCATAAAATCACCCATGATACATATTTACAAATATTTACTTATATGATCTTAATCGATAATTTATTCTTATAAAATATATATTTAAAACGCAATAACTTATGTTCAACTTTTTATTTCATACCAAAAAAGAAAAAAAGAAATATGTACCATAAAATCACCCATGATATATATTTACAAATATTTATTTATATGTTATTCAGAGTATCTCTGATAGTTGAATAAGATATTTAAGATTCAATCCTTACTTACACCAAAAATTGACTGGTGTCTTAGTTTGATGATAAAAATCTATCATCAAAAGCGGATGTCATAGGTTGAAATTATCTCAAAAAAACAAATATATTGATACTACATTGTTTTCTAAATTTCCAAGAATGATCATATCCGGGTTTGGATCATGCACATATTCAGTATCCTTATTCAGTATCCTTATTGGTGCTTCCCAAGTCTTTAAAACACTATCTTAATAAACAAAAATAATTTCCCAGTGAAATGGGACACATTCAGATACATTGATAGCATAAATAGTTAGTAAATATGCAGAGACAGACAAGTAACAAACAAGTTGCGACAACAAAACTGAACAAAACTTTAGTGATATTATGATCACCAATGAATACTATCATGTCACGACCTAATCATATTGGAATTGGGTACAGTTGATGTTCCTCATTGTGCTAACTACCTATACATGAAAAAATATGGGCTCATGGCAGCAAGGACAAAATTTACCACCACAATTTCTCAAAAGACAGACACCACGGAACTTTCTCTACCTACCTTGTATCTTTTATGAAGCACCTTCCATATTGGAGAGGAGAATAGAGTTTGACTTTAATGGCCACAATCAATGGCAGTAAACGTGAAATTTTATAGGCAACTGCAAACTTCATGGGATGCGCGATAGAAGCATCTTTAATGTCTCGTAAGTCATGAAGACAATGCCTACACTGGGAACAACCTTTAAGTATTCTGGTATAATCCCTCTATACAAGCCACGTAGGCCTTCACTCTTCATTATGTTCCCCAATGTCCCAAACAAGCCAGTATTATAAACACGGGCTCGACCACCAGCACCCTCCAATTGCATCCTTCGCCTCACAAGATCCAAAGGGAATGTTGCTGAAAAGTAAGCAGGAGAGAAAATGAAAATCATGTAGATATATTGAAAATGCCAGATATAATTAATGTCAAGTATAACCAACCATTTGATTATAAATTGCTAAAAACAATTTACAATATGAGATTCATAACTATATCAGTTTTTGCTGGCACTGTCAATACAGGGGAAAAACGGAAAAAGAATAGCAGCACCTAACAAATCTCATTAGGATAGTAGTTTTAAGCCTTCTTAACTAGTTTACCACTTGTAACTAAATAGCACCAGGGCCTATTGAGTGTATGCATAAGACATGGGATGGTCGTTCAGTATGAGGAAGTTTGCCACTAACACTGTGTTTGGTTGGGGTGAAAATAGGGAGGATGGAAAACTGAGGAAGGAAAATATGGTGGAAAACAGTGTTTTCCACTGTTTGACAAAAGAAGGAAAATGCTGAGGCCCGGGAGAAAATTCTCTCTCCTGGGCCCACAATTTTCATCCTCCCAAATCGGGAGGAAAATTGTGGAGAGAAAAGTGCTCTCACAACACTTTTATAGAAATGCCCTCACAGCTACAAACACAACAGCTACAAACGCAATAATCTTTCTCTCAAACATCTCTAAACTCAAGCATAATCAGAATACAAACTCAAAAACACAATTTTAAAGTTAATCGAATCATAACAATAAAAAAAAAAAAAAAAAAAAAAAAAAAAAAGACAAAATACAGAAAACAGAAGCCATCAGACCCATCTGGACTGCGTTAAAGACAAAGATGAGCGATGGCTCCGACTGGGCCAACTACTTTGGGACAAAGATGACCCATCTAAACCGCGTTGGGGACGACTATTTTGGAATCAAGTAAAAAAAAAAAAACGCAGAGAGAGCGAACTGGAGAAAAAAAAGAGAGAGAATGAGAGGGCTGGAACGTTCTTGAGACTTGAATGAGGGAGAAAAAGAAAAAGAAGGGGGTGGGGATAGAGATAGGACAACATGTGTGGAGAAGATAGCGTAGAAAAAAAAAAAAAAAAACGTATGGATGAAAGGCAAAGGGAGAAAAGAGAAATATTATAAAGAATAAAAAATCTTATTTGAGAAATGTTACTATAATATTTTCACAATAAACTTTAAGTAACATATTGTTATTAGTTAATATTGGTGAGTAAAAAAATAATTTTAGTGGTGGGTTCAAACTAGAACTAGTAACAAATTTCAACATAAATTTTGTTGTGAAAGCATTGCGAAAAATGTTATGAACGTAACACTTCTCATTGAAAAATATAATTGTTGGTAAATTTTATATTATTTAATGAGGACAAATAAATCTATTTTTTACCTATTATGTAACAAGGGTGTAGTAGTCAATTTATATAAACTCCATTTTCTATCCTCTTCTTTTACTCTCTAACCAAACAAAAGAATTTTTCACTCTCCCACTTTTCCACCCCTCCAACCAAACACACATGAGGGAAAACCAAATCTTTTCTATCCTCTCACTAATTTTCCATCCTCCCACTTTTCCACTTCTCCAACCAAACGGACCCTAAGTCTATAGCACAAATTATACAATTGTCATCAGACTCCAATGCACAACAGCAACATTTCATTAAAAATGTCAACTTATTGAGAAAAAAATCTTTTGTACACAGGTTTCCCAAAAATTAAAATATGCCAATTGAGCAAGACATCTAACTCAACTTCTACAAAAACACAAGCATTGCAACATTAGAAGTTTTTCTCACATTTAGAGGCTTGATGAATAGTAGTAAATGATATTCAAAAGTTCATCTCCAAAAGATATCATATGAACATCCCCACACAAGATACAACAAATATATATAATAAGCCATTGATTAGCAATGAGGAAACAAAATTCATATACCCTAAGAAAATTTCCATTTATCTCCTTTCCATCACCATTGCCATGACATCACATAAATATAAGCACTAGTTAGAACCTCCCCTTCTCCCACCCCTTATGAACAAAACTTATCCATAAAAATAATAATAAAAAAGAAAAAAGAGGTCCTGGACCACTCACCTGTTGATGATGCAATGCCTGAAAGACTGCCACAAGCAAGACTGACCATGGCAGGGGAATCATCAGGCCTGATGCCAAAAGAAAATATTAGTATAGTAGTACAACCAAATTGCACAAAGCAGGAGACAGCAAACATAACTCCACAACCAAAATGCAGTATTCACCTATTCAACTGCCAAAGCGATCTCAAGGTCTCATAAACAGAAAAGCTTATTGCTATACTAGGTCCAACACCCTGTGTCACGCAAAGCACACCAAGGGAAATTTAAGTCAATAAACTAGAGCCACCAAGGAGAATGAGGAGGAGGAGAAGAAGAAGAAGGTTAAAATCATACTAAAAGTGTCGGTCCAAGTCCCTTATACAAGCCCATAAAACCTTCATCTCTGCAAATGGTATGAAATGAATGCCAGATACCTCTGTAGTAAGTTGCATTTGTCTGCAGATTTTAAAATCTAATTGAAGTAAGAAAGAAGTTGAAATTCAAAAGACAGGAAATGGTTTTTCCTTATTCTTTTTTTTGATAATCGGTTTTTCCTTATTCAGTTCACTGTTAGTTTTACTCTCTACAAGACATGTCCTCACAAGATCCAAAAAAAAAAATCAACCAAGATATGCTGCCAGTACCTGTGCTGCAAGACGTGTCCTCACAAGATCCAGCGGATATGTAGCAGAGGCAGCTGTTATTCCCGCCAACCCACCACCTACAAAGTGCACACAAACATCTGAACTCATATTACCCCTACGATTTTCCCCAAGAATCGAATGCAACAACTGCAGAACATAAAAGGGATCAACAAATTGATATCAAGCAATGGAAGAGATAATATATGCATCAGAATTACTCAAAGAAAACCTGCACTCACATTCTTGTAGCGTTCATAAGCATAGAAGCTGACTGAAGAATAAGGAAGACGATGAGCAATTGTGACCAGATTGCCTTTCCAAAATGCTCTGAACCCTTCTTCATTGATAATTCGGGAAGCCTCACGCCATATGCTAGCCTTGCTCAGTGCTGAAACATCAGAGTGCATACCTTGCACCTGATAAGAACGATTTGGAAGAGTCAATAACCAAGCTTTGGAATGATATAGACCTATCCACAAATTTTAATCTCATGTTCTTCCAAACCAAGGACAATAGTAAGCATTATGTATAATCAACAATTAACTAATTATTGCTCTAAGCCTCAAACACTCATTATCATGATTTCTAAACAATATTACAACCAGAAATGTACTGATAGTCATGGAAAATGGAAGTCATTGTATGTATGCAATCAAATAAGAAGGCTTCACGATAAAATCCGCCGTGTTTTTCCGCCTAATAGTTTCTCTTCTTAGCATTTGTGTTGCATACTACTAAGAAACTAAATTAGACATTTTCTTTATTTAGCAGAAATCAAAACCCCAAATAACACATAAGTCTTAATTCATTCAAAAAATAAACAGAGCCCAGATAATATAAACACTCCCCAACCAAACCCAAGTCAAAAACCGTAAGACCCACTTCCCCAAATAAAATAAAATAAAAGAGTCAGAATCACAAACCACAAAAATACCCAGATAGCAAAAACCACAAACACAATAAGTTTGTGAATGAGAAAGAGAACCAAGAGAGAGAGAGAGACCTGAAAGAGGATTGTGAGTCGAGCAAGAGGAGCGGTGCAGGTCTTGCTGAAAGCTCCGGCGATACCACCGGCGAGAAGCTGTTGCACCGTTCCAATCTGATTGGGTGTCTGTGTTTGTGAGCGTGTTGCTTGGCTCTGCCTCGGTTGCTGAAATACCTGAGTTGGTGAACTCCGAGCTCTCTGTCCTCCTTCAACCACCACACCCACTCTAGCTTCCATTGTTTTATTCCTTCCCTTCTTCAACTCTCTCTTTCTCTCTCTGTCTGTAAATGTAAAGTGAAAACTATCTCCCTCTTTTATCTCTCTTACAGAATCACATGGGATTCTACAAGAGAAACCCTCCAGCAAAACCCTAGTCTAAATGTCCAAGAATATACTATGGTACAAATTTTGGCATATAAACAATTCAAATGCATTATTCACCCCCAAAAAAACATAAACTATTTTTTTTTCATTAAAAATAAAAATAGTAATAAACAATTAAACACCTTTTCCACACGATTGGCATGTGGAAAAGTTTAACAAAGTCTTTTTTTCAATTTTTTTTTAATTTAAAAAAATTAGTATAACAACCGAAGATCGAGAAATTAAAAGAAAAACACTATAGCAATTAAGAGTTAAACTTGTAATCAAATTTGAACAAAAATATATAAGAACTGATCTCTTCGAATTGTGCCGATGACGATTTTTTTTAGATTAAATCAGTCTATCTTCATTCTCTTGTCATCTGGATCCACTTTACTTGTTACTTGATTCATTAAAGCCAAATTTTCCAATCTACTCTCTACAAATTCATTGTATTGGACTCTTTGGACCTAAGTTCATCCATCCTTTGACCTTAGGAATCAAATTGCGACCTTACAATAACTTTTTATCTCATCATTTTTAAAAATTCATTAAAATAAAATAAAGTAGCCAAAGGCATAACATTAAAAAGTTTTCTGTGTTTCTTAAAAAAAAAAAGTTTTCAATGTGTTAAACATTTGTCAACTGTAACAAATGAATTATATTATTTGAATAGCAATACTACAGAGAAAACGTTCTATAAGAAAGAAAGGCATTTTTCTATTTAAATTTTTTTTTTTTTTAATATTTGCGCATATTAAAATAGGAGTACATACAATAATGCATTATGAATGTATAATTTTTTTTTTTTCACTTATCAATATATATATTTTTTAAATCAGAATGTAAACTTTTTAGAAAGCCAAAGCAAAAACTAAAAAAAAAAGAAAAAAGCATTCCTTTGACCGTGAGATTAAGTTAACACGTTGTTCATTGCGTGCTTGCTTTCCTTATTCCCAATTAGGCAACATTGACCTTGTTCATTCCGAGCAATTAACACATTGAATATTCGCAGAATTGTCAGTATTCATTCATTCATGTTCTTCATTCCCTATGGTCAGATGGACGGTGTTATCCACGCTGCTAAACGACTGAAATTGATATGGACTTGCCCAATTACAATCATAACATTTTTTTTCTTAGAATTTACCGTAAATTATAAATTTATAATGCTAAGTTTTGTCTCAATTCAACTCCTCCACCGCAAAATATTTTAATATAAAAATAAATAAATAATGATAAAAATAGATTGGGTTCTTTAATGGTAATAACCTATAGTGAGTTCTAATTAATTTAACTTGTAAAATATTTGAAATTCGATCTCCGCCTGCATGAAAAATCAATTAGTATCTTAATCTAATGATAAGAAGCAATCATTCAAAAAGGACACCATAAGATAAAACTATCAAATATATATATATATATATATATATCATATACTATATACTATATAATAAAAATTATGCTTAAAAGTCAGCAACAATCTTCATCTATTCCTTTTTAAAAAAATTTAACTTATATTACTCCGTGTAAACAACAACAACATAGTAATAATAATAATAATAATACCCTAAAAAAAATAAAAAAACAAACAAACAAACAAACAAACAAAATGTATTCAACAGCAAAATCTTCCTATTCACACATGGCTTTTTTTTTTTTTTAGATAATTATTATTTATACCGATTTACCCAAAAAAAAATTGGATAAAGTTAAAAAAAAAAAAAATTTAAATAAGGTGATAAATATTTGAGTTTAAAGTAACACCTTCTCTTCTAAAAAAATGTTTGTTTTTTTTTTTTTTTTTTTTTTTTTTTGGTTATAAAAGAAAAGTTTCATTTTTTCAATAAAAAAAAAATGTTTTCTTTTTTCTTTCTATTCATATGACCTTCTTTTTAATCCACTTTTTATGAGATTTATGAGATAGCAACAAAGAAACTGATTAGAAATCTTAATTCCAATAGGATTTAAATTCTATATCAAATGAAACTCTACCTATATATTAATATATATATATATATATATATATATATCTTTTTTGAAGTGAAGTTAATTCCAATATGTGAATGTCTAAATTCCATGACAGGTATGCATTCTTTCTTCATTATTATTTTTTTCATTTTTTTTAAAGCTATATTTCTTTAACTTCAAAAAAATTAATAAAAACTTCTCACATTCATTTCAACCCAATTCATAATATTAAAATTTTGCACTCATTTATTCTCTTCTACAATAAATTGGTTTAGGTTTTAGTTACATACTCACACTTTCATCTCTCAAAGTGATAGAAAAAACAAATAGATTTATTCTTTGTTCATTTTCTAAATTTATATCTTAATTTATAATTTGCCTTAATTTATTAATTTTAAATTATGAATAATTTCGATTATATTCTTTATATTGAATGTAAATTGTTGTTTATAGGTTTTTGGTTGTGTTATATTCTTCGGAGGAAAAAAAAATGTTTATATAAATTTGGCAACAAAGCTAAATAGATAAGCCTAATAAATGTTTACTAATAATAGTTTTATTAGTAACTTTTTATTAACATGATTTTAAAAAAAAAATTGAATAAAGAGATAATTTATTAACGTGATTTAAACTCTACTAAATCTTTCTTAAGGGATTGGTTTAAAAAAATTTCAAAGTAATTTTCTAATTATTAATTACTATGCGCTAACTTCTAGCTACCAAAACCCACAATTGAAATACTAATCAGTATAAAATACTACTTCCAAAGATTAATATCTTAGCTGTAAGGACGCGATTCGTGGCGGACCGTAACAGTGTCGGGTTCGCACGTGAAAAGGCCCCTAACAATATCATTTGTAGAGCGTGGGTTTGGAAGGCTAGGCCTTGGTTGATAGGCGGTGGGTTTTTCACGGTGTTCGTACTAGTTTCAGTTTTCCTACACCCCTGGAGTCTTTTTCCTTGAGGTGGGCTGGGAGGCTCTGGTTTCTGGCCATTTTTCCCAGCCTCCCAATCGGTGCACCTTCCTTTTTATTATATAGTCCGTCTTGGCTGATCCTGACCCTCCACTTGTAGGTCAGGCAGGAGCTTGTTCCTGTGTCCATCCCATCAACTGTCCCGTCTAACTTTCTATTAGTTGCATGGATCGACGTTTGCACCGTCCAAACGTCTTTTCTCATTAACCAACTCTGGGTATTGGCAGGTACATTTACTGAAGGGGGTGGGACGCACTTTCCTTGGTCCGAGTTCACACCCTGCTTCCCTATGGGCCCCATTCCGTTCACATCCCTTTGAGGGGGCTGTTTGGGGATTGCCTACACCAAGGTGTTGGTCTTCCTGTTGAAGCTATGGAATGCCGAGGACAGGGTAAGTTCTCAGCCGTTCCCCTTGCTACCTCGGCCACTGAGCATTTGTCTTCGGCAAGGTACCTCCTCGGCACGGGCCCTGGGCCCAGATAGAGTTTGGGCCGGACTGCAGAGCTCTCGGACCCACAATAGCCCCTCAAAATCCTGCTATCCGTCCCCTCGGACGGATAGGAGGGTTTTGATGACATCATGGATCTGCCAATGCCTATCAATCCTTGTCATCTAGCGATTCCCGAGGTTTTTCACCTGCCCAAGGCACGTTCCTAGAGCCGTTGGAAGGCGAAACGTGGCCTCATTAAATACGGGCGGCTTGGTGCTTCCCACGTTCAACGGTGTGATGGGAATCGAACGGTGGTGATCTCCTGGCCTCTTTGGGCGGGAAAAAGGGCGTGCTGTTTACCCTAGAAAGTATAAAAGATTTTTTGGAGATGGATCCGTCTCTCCAGTTCTATACTTAAGAGTTTTAGTGCGTGTATCCAGGGTTCATCCGAACTTCCGCCCAAATTCAAGTCTATCTCAAGCACATATAGCCCATCCGAAGCGTAATTCTCTTTTTATGTAAGTTCCCTACCTCTATTAACTCACGTTTTTTCTTTTCTGGATTTATTTCTCTTTAGCTCCCTTTCTTTTCCGTCGCGGGTTAGGTTTGTTTTAGTAAATGGCGAAAGCGGCTAAACTGAGATTGAGGAAGTTGGTTGATACTGAAGAGGCGATGAATAAGTTCATCGTTGATTATAGGATTCCCCCTAACGTAAGGCTGGAACACTGTAAGATGGGGGAATGGCACATTAAATGGGGAACGGGCGCGGTTGTAATTCCCGTCCTCGCCTTTGTAGAGGGAGGTATGAGAATCCCCATGGGACCAGTGACAAGGGGTTACCTCAGGCATTTCCGTTTAGCCCCTACCCAGTGCGCCGGCAATGTTCTTAGGATTTTGGGTTGTGTGGACGCTTTAAACGAGAAGATGGGTTTAAGACTGACCCACCATGATGTAAACTGGTGCTATAACCTCCAAAAATTGAAAGGAAAAACCTACTACATGAGGTCGAGGGATGATAGGATTCGGTTGATCCAGTGCCTCCCTGATTCCAACAAGGGACTGAACAAGGATTTTCTTATCGTCTCTGGGGAGTGGCATGATGGCGATCCATGCCCCGTAGTAGAAGGAGAACCAGGTGGGGTATTAGGAATGGAAGAGGGATAACCCTTTAAACCATTCCAAACTTACTTCCTTCGATGACTAACTATGCATATATGTTTGTTGTTTTTGTAGATGAACGCGCCTATAAACGGCATTTTCATTTAGTCAATCGGGCAGATTTGGAGACCGTTTTACAAGCGGCAGTTTTTGTGAATGACAGTGATGGCCAAGTTCGTGCAGCTCACAAAATACTAGGGTACCCTCCGGTTCAGAAGTCGTTCGGGGACGCGAAGCACGTGATCAGTGCCCGCCGTCCTTGGCTTCCAAAGATTACGGTGGTAGAGAAGGGGTTCTTGATCTCGCAGGAGCCAGCTGTCCCCAAGAACATCCCCCTGGTGGGCCCCTCTTCGTCCCATCAAGCAGCAGAGGACGAGGGTGAACCAGGTCAGCCGGAGGAAGGGTTTGGGGTATTCGACTTAATCTACCAATCTGAGGACCCTCCGGGTGACCTAGGTGACCCAGCCTTGTCCGAGGCGGAATTATCATTAATAGGCACCTCTTCTCAAGCCGAGATGGGAGTCAAAAGAATACCTTTAACCCCCCTTCTCCAACTCCTCGAGGACCAACCAGGGAAGGATACCCAGGAGGCACCACAACCCAATGCTCCTCCTCCACCAGCTCGGCCCCTTACAATTCAAACCAGGTCATCCTCCACCAAGTCCCAACTACAGTCCACCCGTTACGAACCTCCCACTTCCTCCCAACCAGCTCGGTCTCCTCGACCCGAAGGTGCTGATTCTAAGAGAAAGAGGAGCCCCAAGGGCAAGGACATCGTGGACGAGGGAAAATCCCAACCTCCTAAGGAGAAGGATGAGACTCCGCCCACAAAACAACCGAAGATCGGACCCCAAGGCAGAGGCAAAGGACCCGCAGTTCAAACCTCCCAAGGCAAAGGAAAAGGAATTGATTCCCAATCCTCTCCGAGCGCCTGACTTCCTGCCCCAATGCTTCACGGGGGTCCATTACTGGAAACTGCCTCTCTGAGGGACCTTGGAGACGGCGAGGGTGGATACGTGGCAGATGCATTAGGGAGAACCATGCTACTTCCTAATGACATGGAAGAGCTGAAGCGAATGAGGATGCAGGAGGTTTTTCTCAGTACTAAGAGATACTTGGGCATGGTAAGATTTCTTGAAACCTAACACTTTACTAATTCTTGTCACCAGTTTGTCACTCACTACACGTTCATCTTTCTTGACAGGCTCTCCAGGTAACCTATAGGATGGAGGAAGAAGTGCATGACAGGAGTAAGGTGGCCGAGAACGAACGCAAGAGGCGCATAACGGCCTCAAAGACTCTCGAAGCTACTGAAAAGGAACTTGCCCAAGTCAAGGATGACTTAACAATGACCACTCGCGAGAGGAATAACGTCTCGGCGGGCCTTGCTAGTGCCCAAAAACAGGCCAAGGACCAAACCAAGCGCGCAATTGAAGCCGAGGACCAGCTGCAAATAGCCAGAACTCTGATCGAGGATTTAAATAAGCAGCTGGCCACGGCTCTGCATGAGAAAGGAGTGGCAGAATATGCCCGTGATGAAGCCGTAAGGGCAAAGCAGGAGGCCGAGTTTGCCAGGAATGAGGCGGAAGCTGCCAAGAATACGGCCGAGGACGATGGTTACAACATGGGAGTAGCTGAGACCCAGGCCATCCTTAAGGCGCAGATCCCTGGTGTGTGTAGGTTTTATTGCTCCCAGGTTTGGGAGGAAGCATTGAAGCGAGCTGGGGTGGATGCCTCATCCGATTTGTGGAGGGCGGAGAGCATATTCTACCCGGCAGCCATCCGCGAGGCCACTTCGACTAGCCCCGCGGCTACTCGTGATCAGCCCGAGGAAGAGATCACCCCGTTGGAAGACTCGCAGGCCAGCGGTTCTTCTAGCAAGGCGCCCAAAGAAGGAGAACTTCAGGATGTGACAGTGATATCCCAGCGCATGAGTTCTGAGGCACCTAAAGAGGTTGCCGAGCCCGTGGCTGGCATTCAGGTGCCTAATACAGAGGAACCCACCATACTTGCAGAGCCGTCGCAGGCCACTTCCCTTGCTGTGGTTCCCCAGAGTACCAGTGCTGGTCCTGTTCAGCCTTCCGCGGAAGGGACCATCCTTCCAGGCACCGAAGCTGAATCTGCTCCCATTTCCCAAAATGTTACCGACAAAAAAGCAGAAAAGTAGAAACCTTCGTTGGGCTTTTTTGTATTCGTTTCTATTTGAACGATTAACTTGTTTCTTTTCCTTTCACAAACTTCCTAATTTATTGATGGTTTACAAGCATTTGAACATGTATATATGAAATCTTGCTTTTTCTTTTTCCTTCTGATTACATCGTTAACCGCCCTAATAGACGCGCACTATTTGCTTATGAACTCTGCGCTGATTTATTTTAACATGTAAAAATAGTTATGCATGTAATACATTCATCACCATGTTCCCCGAACCCTAATTTGCTTGCGCCCACAAAGGCCTTAGATTTATTCCTAACCTTTGTCTTACGAAGATATAAGCACCATTTTTAACGTTACGCATAATAGTTAAAACTCGCTTAGTGCCTGGTTTTCCTCATCCAAGTAGTTGGTTTCCCCGTAGGCTTGAGTCCGAGGACCATACAATGCCTTGGTTCTGTCCAAAACCTAGTTTTCATTACATCCAGGTAGTTGGTTTCCCCTGAGGCTTGGGTCCGAGGACCATGCAATGCCTTGGTTCTGTCCAAAACCTAGTTTTCATTACATCCAGGTAGTTGGTTTCCCCTGAGGCTTGAGTCCGGTGGACCATGCAATGCCTTGGTTCTGTCCAAAAACCTAGTTTTCCACATCCAAGTAGTTGGTTTTCCCATAGGCTTGAGTCCGAGGACTATGCAATGCCTTGGTTCTGTCCAAAACCTAGTTTTCCACATCCAGGTAGTTGGTTTCCCTGAGGCTTGGTCCCAGGGACCATGCAATGCCTCGGTTCTGTCCAAACCTAGTTTTCATACATCCAGGTAGTTGGTTTCCCCTGAGGCTTTGAGTCCGAGGACCATGCATGCCTTTGGTTCTTGTCCAAAACCTCGTATTTCCACATCCAGGTAGTTGTTCCCGCTGAGGCTTGGTCCGAGGATCATGCAATGCCTTGGTCTGTCCAAACCTTAGTTTCCACTCCAGGTTAGTTGGTTTCCCTGAGCTTGGTCCGTAGGACCATGCAATGCCCTCGTTCTATCCAAAACCTAGTTTTCATTACATCCAGGTGTGTTTCCCTCGAGGCTTTTGAGTCCGAGGACCATGCAATGGCCTTGGTTCTGTGCCAAAACCTAGTTTGTCCACTCCAGGTAGTTGCGTTTCCCTGAGGCTTGCGTCCGAGGACATGCAAATGGCCTTGTTTCTGTCCAAACCTAGTTTTCCACATCCAGGTAGTTGTTTCCCTGAGGCTTGGGTCGCGGACCATGCAATGCCTTGGTTCTGTCCAAAACCTAGTTTTCCACATCCAGGTAGTTGGTTTCCCCTGAGGCTTGGGTCCGAGGACCATGCAATGCCTTGGTTCTGTCCAAAACCTAGTTTTCACATCCAGGTAGTTGTTTCCCCTGAGGCTGGGTCCGTGGACCATGCATGCCTTGGTTCTGTCCAAAACCTAGTTTTCCACATCCAGGTAGTTGGTTTTCCCTGAGGCTTGGGTCCGAGGACCATGCAATGCCTTGGTTCTGTCAAAACCTAGTTTTCCACATCCAGGTAGTTGGTTTCCCCTGAGGCTTGGGTCCGTGGACCATGCAATGCCTTGGTTCTGTCCAAAACCTAGTTTTCTCATTGTGTGGGATCTTGGCTTTAGGGGAGTTAGCTCTTCGGCCAAGCCCCTAGAGTTTATCCATACGGTTAACGTTACAAGGTACCTAGTTTACTCTTTACAGGGGACCTTGGCTTTAAGGGAGTTGGCTCCCCAACCAAGCCCCTAATCAAGAAACATAGTTCCTAACAGAACTTTATGCTAGAACTCTATAACCGACGGTTAGATATAACGAAGAAACTCTATCGACCCACTTCCCATACCAACACACAAGCCTTTCCCACAGACGGCGCCAATTGTAAGGACGCGATTCGTGGCGGACCGTAACAGTGTCGGGTTCGCACGTGAAAAGGCCCCTAACAATATCATTTGTAGAGCGTGGGTTTGGAAGGCTAGGCCTTGGTTGATAGGCGGTGGGTTTTTCACGGTGTTCGTACCAGTTTCAGTTTTCCTACACCCCTGGAGTCTTTTTCCTAGAGGTGGGCTGGGAGGCTCTGGTTTCTGGCCATTTTTCCCAACCTCCCAATCGGTGCACCTTCCTTTTTATTATATAGTCCGTCTTGGCTGATCCTGACCCTCCACTTGTAGGTCAGGCAGGAGCTTGTTCCTGTGTCCATCCCATCAACTGTCCCGTCTAACTTTCTATTAGTTGCATGGATCGACGTTTGCACCGCCCAAACGTCTTTTCTCATTAACCAACTTTGGGTATTGGCAGGTACATTTACTGAAGGGGGTGGGACGCACTTTCCTTGGTCCGAGTTCACACCCTGCTTCCCTATGGGCCCCATTCCGTTCACATCCCTTTGAGGGGGCTGTTTGGGGATTGCCTACACCAAGGTGTTGGTCTTCCTGTTGAAGCTATGGAATGCCGAGGACAGGGTAAGTTCTCAGCCGTTCCCCTTGCTACCTCGGCCACTGAGCATTTGTCTTTGGCAAGGTACCTCCTCGGCACGGGCCCTGGGCCCAGATAGAGTTTGGGCCGGACTGCAGAGCTCTCGGACCCACATTAGCCATTATATATTAACGCTAACTTTTTTTTTTTAATTATGAAAGAAGGGTTTTCTCTCTCCCTACAAAACAAAGGGATTATAACAAGAATTAACTAGACAGGGGTAAAACTACACTGCCTCTTTTCTACAATAAATATTAAATTCATATCATTTTTCATGCATATACACACACTACACAAAAGAATTATAACAAGAATTAGCTAAACAGAGATAAGCCTACACCACCTCTTTTCTACAATAAATATTAAATTCAAAGCATTTTTCATGCATATACACACACATGTAGTGTGCAACGCATAGAACTTAAACTTTAAGTTTAAACTTAGGGTGAAACTCACTCAAATTTCAATGCCTTTTTCCATGCTTTCAAGGACAAAAATTAAATTCTCATGTGAGTCTCTCTTTACTTCAAATTTTTAAATGTTTAATAATTTAGATTGTTCTTAATTATTGAATTGAGATTTCACTTAAACATGATTTCAATTATTGTTTTGGATAGTTTTTACCTATTAAATTCAAGGGTTTTCCATTTAAATATATGTGATTAATTGAGCCTTAAAGTTCAATGTATTATTGTAAATCATTATATATATATATATGCATTTTATGATACCTTAGATTCACACAACATATATTCATTATGTAACTTAAAAGTAAAATATTCATTTATTTTTATTATTTAATTTAAGTAAATTAATAAAAAAAATATTTACATATAAATTTTGATTAATTTATATTAAACTATGCATCGCGACATAATGCTGGTATAATAGTAATAGCCAGTAGGAATAAGTCCCAGCAGCGGTTAGCACAAAATGAGGTACACACATCTTCTTAATTGGGCCTCTTAAACCGAAAAGAAAGTACAGAATTTCGTGGGTTTCTCAAAGTTAAAAATTTTGGTTTAAAGTTTCATTGGTGGGGACTGGGATATACTCGTCAGTCATCAGTCTCTTCACGCTTCAGTTTCCAGCCAATTAAACTTGCTCGAACCTACTACAGCTCCATATTCCCAAACTTTTTTGTGGGCCTACAGGCCCATACATATTTGAATGGTTAATATATATATATATATATATATATTTTTTTAAGTTTTGAATTTACAATGCCATGCGGACATGGTTAGCTCCAGCTCCACGCGGCTGAACGCCTGAAATTTACACTGACTAGGCTGTAGACATTGCAAAATGGGTTAGAATTTTCTGACCTGAAACAAAAATGAGTTGACCTGGCTCATGTTTTTTGCAGGTCAACCCAATCCGACTTAAACCCGAACTATTTTTAAAACTTTTTTTTGGTAAAAAATTAAAATAAAATAAGAATAATATTGATTTAATTGTTTGTTGTGAGCTTTAAGGAAACAATTGAGACATTTACATAACTGTATGCAAATTATTTGAAAGATGAATGGTTGAACATTCTCTAATGAATAAAGATTTTTAGATATCAAATAGTAAAATACATGCTAAGATAATCTGGTTACAGTAGAATTAAAAACATAAATTTAAAATCATAAACATGTGTGAGAAACATTCACAAGTGTAAAAATAATAAAGCCAAAGTATCAAATTAACATAAATTATGAAGGTTTAAACCTATTTTTTTAACAATTTATGTCCAAAATAAATGGCTTTTCAAAATAAATTATAATATTTCCTAGAGTGTGTGTTGTTTAACAATGATATAATATTCATAAAAGAAACCATGTATAAATAAGTAAACTATCAAACTTTAATGTATTTCTCAAATTGAAATAAAATGTCAACCACAATTAATAATAAATTATAAAATTAATTTTCGAGATTGTCAACTGAGTTATCCAATAAATCATTTGTAATTTTCTTTTATATTTTGAAATATTGATATTGTGTAGAAATAAAACTTATGCATTTGTTTTACTTATTTTTGTGTTATTTTGTTTTAGATAGGAATGTTATAATTTGTATAATTTTAAAATTATTGAATAAGTATTAATAAATTTAATTAAGTTCATTCTTGAGTGATAAATTCAAAATATGCATTTGTTTTTGTGTTATTTTGTTTTAGATAGGAATGTTATAATTTGTATAATTTTAAAATTATTGAATAAGTATTAATAAATTTAATTAAGTTCATTCTTGAGTGATAAATTCAAAATATGCATTTTACATCAAGTAATTTGTTGCATGACTTTCCAAATGAAATACATGTTTTTTTTTATTAAAAAAAATATTCACATGAAAAATACAAATCAACCCAACCCGATCTACAATCCGATTGACCCGAACCCGTTTTTAACCCATAACCCATTTGACCCACAACCTGATTGACCCAACCTACCCGTTTTTCCATGCCTACTAGGCTGTATGCAATTCAGCTCGGTCAGTTTTGAAAAGGTTTTTTGTACCACACTTATAGGGTGCACTTTCCCTCTATGCATGACTGCACCTTACTTTTAGAGGGTAAAAACCGGTCTACCCAGGATGCGGTTAATTTCAGCTATTCAATGCAGTTAGTTCAGTTATTTGGGCTGGGCTTCTAAAAATTATTATTCTAAGTTTTGGGCTTTTAGGCCTCTAAAAAATAGCATTTAAGCCCATTTTGACTTTTTTTTTTTTAACTGGGCCTTTCTTTACAAAGGGCTTATTTTTCCCCTAATACTTGGGCAATTTACTTATACATGTTCGGCTTAACATTAAACCCTTATAAACATATAATTTATAAAACAAATAAATTATAAATTTTGAAAATCTCAACCTGTCAAACACAGTAATAAACTTATTATCAAAAAAAATAAAACATAGTAATAAAATTTTAACTTGTCACATTAAGCCCTATAAATCTCAACCTGTCATATTAAACACACTAACACATACCTTTCAACCCCCCCCCCCCCCACCCCCACTCAAAAAAAAAAAAAAAAAAACACATACCTTTAAAAAAAAAACACACTAACACATATTAATAAATCTCAACTTGTCACAACATTCCAAATCAAATACCCAACACTAAATTATCAAGTTTCAACCACAATAACACTATGCATGTTAACTCAACCTATCACAACATTCCAAATCAAATACATAATTATAAAGTCTCAAGTCTCAACCATACACAATTATAAAATATCAAGTCTCAATCATAATAAGACTATAAATCTCATCCTATCAAATTAAACACATTAACAAATCTCAACCTGTCACAGCATTCCTAATCAAACACACAATTATAAAGTATCAAGTCTCAACCATAATAAGATCATTTCAGCAAGGCAGTAACATTAACATTTAACAATAATATTTTATATTTCTAGCATAGTCTACTAGTAATATCAAATATAGTCAGTAGCACAGCCACAAATATTTGAGAAAATACTCTAAAAAAATTTGAGCCTTTGGGATTTAGTCCTTTACCATGCTGAATCTCTTAAAACACCCCTAAAATTACAAGAAAATAACCCAAAAAAAAAAAAAAAAGAGTCAGCAAGAAACAATCAATGAACTCAAAATAAAACCAAAAATAAATTAGGGGTTAGGTTTACCAAAGAGAGAGCTACATAATGGTAGAGCCGATGGTGGAGAACAGAGATGACAAAGATTGATTTCGTGAGACTATAGCTATGAAAAGGAAGTTTTTCTCCATGACTGACTGACTGTGAGAGAGTGAGACTATAAGACTTGAGAGAGTGAGACTACGGAGATAGTCTTATTAATCAGTGGAAGGTTAGGTGAGGGAGAGGGAAAATTTAGGGTTTCTTCGGCGGGATTGGGACTTGGACGGGCTGTAGAAAAAATTGTAGATGAGAGACTATACAACGTGTGGCTGAGAGCAAAAGAAGAGAAAATATCTTCTATAGTAAAATTAAGAGAAGCAGTGTCGTTGCCAACGGGGGCTTGGCTCAGCTGAGTATGGTTCGTTCGCTCTGCCTAACACGCTCAAGTTCGATTCCCGTTATCAGCAGGAGTCCGTTGGTGGGCATCACATCCCTAAACATGTGTGCTCTGCCTCGGGGGTTTAATATAACCATAAACACCCCCATTTTTTTGTCTCAAAAAAAAAAAAAAAAAGAGAAGCAGTGTCGTTTAGTTGAACTAAAAGTCTAAAATTTATCCTAAAAAAAAAAAGGGGGGGGGCTCCGTACGTTTACTGTATAGATTTTTTTTTTTTTTTTTTTGGTAACGTTTACTATATAGATCAGATTTGTAAAACATGTGGAAACGTTTACTATATAAATCAGGTTTAAAAAACTAGAAACATATATATATATATACACATAGCTCGTTTCGGTCGATGTCTTGTGGTGCAACAGATCTCGACGCCGATCGCCACACCGGCCCAACATCGACACTGGAGAAAGCCCGCTGACCACTGCACCAAAAAGCTTTGGCAGAGCCATGAGACCGGCGAATCGATGCGGGTCAGGTCAGTTTGTCGGGGGTAGCAAATCCCTGAACATGCCTAATTCTAACTTGCCAAAATACAGTTATAACTTATTAGTCATTTTATGTTCTTAGGTTACGTTTGGATTCAGCTGAAAAAACCAGCGCGTCTGCGTCTGGTGTTTTTTTTTTTTTTTTTGGCATGCGTTTAGGAGACAAATTCACTGTTACGGATACTGTCATGCACTGTTCATGAACAGTAACAATAATATTTGACTTTTCAACCCTTAGCACATTAGTGGGACTTGTGAATAGTGCAGGAACCCACTTATGTGCTAAAATGGGTCTCACAGTACTATTCACACATTTAAAAATTATTTTGCTACAATGTTTTTCAGTTTTCAGCTATATCCAAACGGATCCTTAGAGATATGTTTAGTAGACTATAATAAACACTGTAATGTAAAATTTATTCTTATAATTTAGTTATTTAGTAGTTTTGTCGTGTTTTTATTACAAGGAATAATCATTCCTTATGAATAATTATTCTTTAAGATGAAGAATAAATATTCATTTCTAAAAGGATTGTAACAGCTATTCCTTAGTAAGTATGTTAATTTCTAAAATTAATATATTTTCAAATAAACAAACTTTCCATATGCACATAACAATTATGAAAATAAAAAATCATAAAAAAATAATTAATCTCTCTTTCAAATTTAAAAAATATTTTTTTTGGAAATATAATTATATGAATAAAATATTTCCTAAAATATATCTGTGGGGCCCAAATAATTTATGGGCCAGGCTCATTCGCCCTTAGAGAGTCCGAAGGCCCGAGCCAAGGAGAACTATGGCCCAAGCTCTACAATACAGAGCGCCTAACAGTTTTGTGATGTAGCCAAGGACAACTCAGTCCTCGGCAGATCCAAAACCCCACCAGAAGAAGAAGGGTAAAACTGGTATAGGGCCAAACTTAAAAGAGAATCAAGGAATATCCGGGACAGCTGCTCTCATTGCCATTCAATGCGCTGCCCCTGACAGAGCCGTACTCTCCAGCTTTATCAACCATCCCCAACAATTCCGGGATTGGACTGATGGGACAAATGTCAGTTTTGTAAAGATTGACCCTACACGTGGACGAAGGACAGCGAATGCAGGCTAGTATAAAAGAAGGAGCAAATGAATCTGATGAAGGGGGGGAGGGCAATCTCCAAAAAAGAAAGACTCCATAGGGGGAAACACCCTAATAACATGTGCAGACCATAAAAGGACCCGCCGTCGGGTAACCTGGGAAGACCTTAATGGTCCTCGGACCAAGTCCAAGGAGCCCAATCACAGTGGACGCCACGCTTCATGGCTTAAATGGTCAAACCCAACTCTTTTCTTTTACTGGAACCCCTCTAAAATCGAGCCCGGAACATCGCCCCGTGACCAACGGCTAGCTTTTCAAGCCCACTCTCTACAAATCATATTGTGAGGGATCTTTCATGCACGAGCCCAACATCCTTCTTGGGCCGCCAGAGAATTGTGTCCTTACAATTGGCGCCGTCTGTGGGAAAGCTTGCGCGTTGGCGCAGGTGGCGGTGGAGTCAGCTCTCTAGCAAGCAGAAATTCCTGGGGCCTCCTCCGACTCCGGCGACATACAGTTGTTGCTCCGGCATAAGCTTCTGCTAGGGGCTACGCCTTACAGTGCCAAGGGCGCGGGCATCTCTAGGGGCTTCCGGCCTCAAGCCAACTTTCCCCGCCCTGGTATAGGGGCTTATGGTCGAAAAGTAAACCGAATAAAAGAAATTTTACAAGTTTTGGACAGAACCAAGGCCTTGCATGGTCCTCGGACTCAAGCCTATGGGGAAACCAAGTACCTAAAAAGATCATAAGTTTTGGACAGAACCAAGGCCTTGCATGGTCCTCGAACTCAAGCCTATGGGGAAACCAAGTACCTAAAAAAATCATAAGTTTTGGACAGAACCAAGGCCTTGCATGGTCCACGGACTCAAGCCTATGGGGAAACCAAGTACTTAAAAAGATCATAAGTTTTGGACAGAACCAAGGCCTTGCATGGTCCTCGGACTCAAGCCTATGGGGAAACCAAGTACATAAACCAAGTACATATCAATAAAAAGATCATAAGTTTTGGACAGAACCAAGGCCTTGCATGGTCCTCGGACTCAAGCCTATGGGGAAACCAAGTACATAAAAGATCATAAGTTTTGGACAGAACCAAGGCCTTGCATGGTCCTCGGACTCAAGCCTATGGGGAAACCAAGTACATAAAAAGATCATAAGTTTTGGACAAAACCAAGGCCTTGTATGGTCCTCGGACTCAAGCCTATGGGGAAACCAAGTACATAAAAAGATCATAAGTTTTGGACAGAACCAAGGCCTTGCATGGTCCTCGGACTCAAGCCTATGGGGAAACCAAGTACATAAAAAGATCATAAGTTTTGGACAGAACCAAGGCCTTGCATGGTCCTCGGACTCAAGCCTATGGGGAAACCAAGTACATAAAAAGATCATAAGTTTTGGACAGAACCAAGGCCTTGCATGGTCCTCGGACTCAAGCCTATGGGGAAACCAAGTACATAAAAAGATCATAAGTTTTGGACAGAACCAAGGCCTTGCATGGTCCTCGGACTCAAGCCTATGGGGAAACCAAGTACATAAAAAGAACTACTATGGCACACAAACCTCAAGATCCATCCGAAGAGAACTCCTCGTTAACAGTTGGGTCAATCCCTTAATTGCACGGGTTCCCCGGTCTACCCTCGGATCCCCCGTGCCAAAGGGAATAATGCGATACGGTACAGCATATTACCCGAAAGCACAAAGTCCTTCGCTACTCGACTATCATCTCGGACGAATTGTTTAGAGTTTATCGTTCTCGGGAATTGGTCTAGCGTGCATCGCGCAGCACTCAACAGCTATCCCGGTTAGTTCCATGAATTTAATCTATTGAGGATTACCATCGTTATACTTGATAATATTTGCGAGTTTAAACTAATAGGGATTTGTGTTAAAGTA
Source organism: Quercus lobata (assembly GCF_001633185.2). Taxonomy (NCBI): domain Eukaryota; kingdom Viridiplantae; phylum Streptophyta; class Magnoliopsida; order Fagales; family Fagaceae; genus Quercus; species Quercus lobata. Next base: position 28,495,024 of record NC_044910.1, on the reverse strand, counting down.
TTCTTCTGCCCAGAATATTGTTGAAGGCAGGCTTAGACTTAATATTCAGGCCCAAAGTAGTTGTTGCAAAAAAGTATGTATAAAGAAATAAACACATCTTTTATTAAGACAAAAGAACAGCACAGTGTACAATAAAAAGCTGAAACAAGCTTACATTAGAGTTAACTGCGTAAGCAAAAGAAAAGTACAAAAGAGTGAAGATAAAGCCGAGGACATAGCTCAGAGGAGAGATTGGCTACCGTTCCAAGATGCCGTCTAAGGAAACTATTCCTCGACGCTTCTACATGCCCATAACTCAGGCAGCCAAAGAACCTGACCTCAGGCTAACACCATCTACAGAAAAGGTGCAGGGAGTCGGAAGTTGGGAAGCTCCTGCAAAAATTTGCCTGCTACAAGGCAAACGGCGCTGATGGCGGAAATTCTTTCTTCGGACATACCAAAAATCTGACATGACCAGAACCTGCTTCGGATTTTGACTAAAAGAGGAAGGAACCCCATCTTCCTCCTGTCAAAACGGAGGACTGGCTCGAATCTGTGCCATCCTTGTCCATACCGTATCATCTTGAGGATTCGGTGCCTCTGAAGCGAGCGGAGACCTTCCACCCCCATCCACGCCTCAAACATCTTGCTTTAAGGCAGTGGCACTAGAAAGAGAGATCGTGGATATGGAAGAAATATGGTTCTGAAGAGAACAGGAAAGTTCATGTGCAAGTAAAGTGATCCCCTATCCTATTTATACCCAGAAGTGAACCGGTGGCATTTAATTCGTGCAAGTTTCCAAGGAATGCTACGGACGAAGCAGACTTGGCTCAATTTCCAACTTCATCCTCAGCCGTAGGATTTGAAGATCCTCGAGAAGGCGCACCTCGAACACTGGGACGCCAAAAAGTACCGCGTGACCAAAGACTACGGAATTGCCTCTTAATTTGTGGGCCTGGTAAATTCGCGACCCAGGCCCGTTCTGCATGGAAGCCCACGGACTGTGGCCCACACCAAGGAATAACCGTTGCCGAGGACAACTTCCTGCTCGGCAGCTTGTGAGACACCTGAGGAAAGACCAAGTGCATAAAAAAAATAAAAAATAAAAAATAAAAAAAAAAGTTCTGGACAGAACCAAGACCTTGTATGGTCCTCGGACTCAAGCCTATGGGGAAACCAAGTACAAAAATATTTATTATTACGAGTTCTGGACAGAGCCAAGGCCTTGCATGGTCCTCGGACCCAAGCCAATGGGGAAATCAACTACTCGGATAAGAAAAGGTTTGGATTTCATAAGGTGGGTTACTTGATAAAAATGTCAGATCATATGACCCACGGCTTAAACACCATAAAAGGTTAAGGACAACAAATTGTAAGGAAGGTGGTGGAACGCCCCAGTATTCAATGGCCTAAGAGGGCCGTTCATTTAGTGGGTGGTATGTCTTCAAATGGTTATTCCTCACACGGCATCAAGCCTTCGTTTCTCTCCTCGGCTAGCAGGGGGTAAGTATTACTTTTTACTGGTTTGCCTTATTGTGCCAAGCACTTCTATTAAAGTTATGGCCACATCTTTTTATTATTAAGTATTTTGGTCTTAGTCGTCATTGATTTAGATGCGATATTATTGAGCCGAGCAGCACTTGCAAATTTATAAAAACAAAGAGACAGAATATGCGAAATGAAATGACAACAATTTTTTATTAATATGAAAAATTATTACAATGTACAAAAAGGGGCCTCAACAAGCCTATACAAAAGAGGGGCTGCCGAGGCAGCACTAACATCCGCAGTACAGATAAGTAAATGGTCAGTCGCCTTTTAAACTCGTCTTCAAAGTCTCTCCAATCTCTGCCCTATTGTTGCTCATATTAAGAGAAGGACCCACTTCAAAAAAAAAAAAGGTGAAGAAGAAGGAAATAGTAAGGAAGAAATCAATGAAGAAGATGGAGGAGATGAATGAAGAAGATGGAGGACATGAGTAAGAGAAGGAGGAGAAGAAGAGGGGAAGAGATGAAAAGACAAAGAGAGGAGCAAAAGAGGGAAAAGAACAACACCAGGGCGGAGCTGGTGCTGGGAAGACTAGGAGAGGAAGGCGGGGGAGGGCACCAGTGAACAAAGAGGGGGAGAAGCAGAAGCACTTAGCCTCTGCCTCAGCCCTGACTCCTAACACACTGGTGCCGTGTTAGGTATGCTCGTGAGGAGCCAGGTGGTGCTGACATTGGGTATTCTCGACTCAGTCACGCCGAGAGTTTGACGTGACGAGCCCCTGTTTCGGATTTTGGTTGAGAGAGGCGGGACATATCTTAAGTCTGCGCCATCCTTGCCCTGACCGAGCCATTTCAAGCTTTATCAGAACATGGTGTTTTGAGGAGGGGCATGGTTCCTTCATCATTCGTTATGGTAGACGTATAATGATATGGTGTATAACAATCGGGTTAAGCAAATGCTAAAGGAGGCTATGGGTTTCAGATCTCAGAAGGATGGAAAGGGGTCTACACGAAAGTGATGGCCTCCTGCTTGCCTTCTTATAAGAAGAGCAAAACGGGGGGTATTAAATGCATTCAAATTTCCAAAAGAATCTAAAGAAAAAAGAGGTGTCCGTTCCACTTCCCCACCTTATCAGATGAGTCGCCGGACATAAATGAGCCTCGTAAAGGGGAGTCATTAAGGGCGCGTCTGGGACAGCAAAGCGGCAGGAGTAGATCACGAGCAGATTAAAGGGAGTTCCTTGAAGACCGGCTAACTTCCTGGACAGGTGGAAAACCGCCCACATTAATGCGGGGCTGAACTAAATAAGCCATACTAAAGGCTCGGGTTTACCAAAACCCTCCTTTCCAATCCAGAAGTCGGATAGCAGGGTTTTGAGGGGCTATTGTGGGGCCCAAATAATTTATGGGCCAGGCCCATTCGCCCTTAGAGAGTCCGAAGGCCCGAGCCAAGGAGAACTACAGCCCAAGCTCTACAATACAGAGCACCTAACAGTTTTGTGATGTAGCCGAGGACAACTCAGTCCTCGGCAGATCCAAAACCCCACCAGAAGAAGAAGGGTAAAACTGGTATAGGGCCAAACTTAAAAGAGAATCAAGGAATATCCGGGACAACTGCTCTCATTGCCATTCAATGCGCTGCCCCTGACAGAGCCGTACTCTCCAGCTTTATCAACCATCCCCAACAATTCCGGGATTGGACTGATGGGACAAATGTCAGTTTTGTAAAGATTGACCCTACACGTGGACGAAGGACAGCGAATGCAAGCTAGTATAAAAGAAGGAGCAAATGAATCTGAGGGGAGGAGGGCAATCTCCAAAAAAAAAAGAAAGACTCCATAGGGGGAAACACCCTAATAACATGTGCAGACCATAAAAGGACCCGCCGTCGGGTAACCTGGGAAGACCTTAATGGTCCTCGGACCAAGTCCGAGGAGCCCAATCACAGTGGACGCCACGCTTCACGGCTTAAATGGTCAAACCCAACTCTTTTCTTTTACTGGAACCCCTCTAAAATCAAGCCCGGAACATCGCCCCGTGACCAACGGCTAGCTTTTCAAGCCCACTCTCTACAAATCATATTGTGAGGGATCTTTCATGCGCGAGCCCAACATCCTTCTTGGGCCGCCAGAGAATTGTGTCCTTACAATATCTTAAGTTTGATTTTTTTTTTTTTTTTTTTGAGAATCTCTTAAGTTTGATTTAAAATGCTTTCATTCCATTTTCTTTAGGGTTCTATTATTATCTTGTCATCATACAAATGAATAGTAATAAGTATTACATAATAGCATCTTGTATTCCTTGTAATACCTATTCCTATTCCTATGTAATTATAGTTACAGTCTACCGAACATGCCCTACTTCTTAGTATTTGCCGTAAATCCAATGCAGGTTTAGTCCGAATTAGTTCAACCACCAATAATAATAGAGGAAAAAAATTAATTAATTAAATAACGAAAAAATAGATTGCTTGCTCTTTGTGTGTGGTTGTAGCATTACTCTTAGGTTGTAGGAGTGAGTTGTATGGGTGTTCATGAAACTGATTTATAACTGTCCAGAATAGATTAGCCATCGTCAATGATGTTAGCCACAGGCATAGCCATTCGTGTTAGAATGAAAATGACCGATGGAAGTAGTACAATTAGTAGTTAAAGCGTTTTAAAAGAGGCTTTGATTATGACACATTTAATAGTGCACATCATTCAAACACATCACTTATGTCATGGGTTAAATGTGAGCATGCTTAAAAAACGTGGATAACGCATGTAAAATTATGGACATTGTGTGTAAGAAATGTACACTAACATAGTTACGTGTGTAAAATATGTGCTTGTATAAGTCTCTCTCTCTCTCTCTCTCTCTCTCTCTCTCTCTCAAAGTCTTGTTGTCAATTTCAAATGAAAAAAATATTTAAATTGGACCACAAGCTACCCTCCCAAACCTAGAGTATTTAAAAAAATTAAAAAAAAAAAACAAAAAAAAACCTTATATTTGTGTAATTTGGCATAAGGAACTTAGACTTTTGAAATTTTTATTTAAGATTTGTGTAATTTTACATCACTAACCTTGGGTTTTTAATTTGTTATTTTAGATTTGTGCAATTAGGGCTTTCAATTGTTATTGGCTTAGTTGTTTGTTTTAATTCAGATCATTCATATGTCATTTAGATCAATGTAGGTTTCATCATGCATACTCATATGGCAAGTAGACTTACATCTATATTTTCTTCATGCATGTTACTTAGTACCTTACATGTTTCATGTTCATTGCTAACTCCTTTCTTTTTCCACGCAAATAGCTTTCATACTCCATTAAACCGTGGACAATGGAGTTTTCTTTCAAACCTGAATTGAATGTTATGTTTTTTTATCATTCTTTGTGTTGCATTGTGTGAGAGACCGAGAAATTTGGTACTCTCAGAAAAGGAGTTTAGGCATTGTTAGGGTACTTTTTTTTACACCTAATTTTATTTAGGTACCACTTATTTATTTTCAAACACCACTAATAAGTTATTGGGTTTTCCCAAATATTTTTTGCTCTATTATTATGTTAATCACAAATGTTTCATATCTCATTATCTAAACTGGGTTATGATATAAACTATCACAAAAAGCCCCAAAACTCATATTTTATCCAATTTTATTATCATATTCTATTTAAAGCTCAAGAATGCTTATACTTGACAATATTTGAGAAGCCCATGATTCAAGTCCATGGCAAAACAATTTTATCAATGAAATTCAAATCCATGATCAAAGCCCATGATTTAAACCCATGGCAATTTATTTATCAAAAACCCAATTTTCATTGATAACATCAAAACTCAATTCTCATTAGCAATATCAAAGCCCAATTCACATTGGCAATATCAAAACCCAATTCTCATTAGTAATATCTAAAGCCCAACTTACGTTGGCACTATTTAAAGCCCAATTTTTATTGGCAACATCAAAACCCAATTCTCATTGGCAATATCAAAAGCCCAACTTACGTTGGCACTATTTAAAGCCCAATTCTCATTGGCAATATCAAAAGCCCAACTTGTGTTGGCACTATTAAAAGCCCAAGCTAACTACTTGGCACTATTCTATTAAAAGCCCAAGGTTATTAAATACTCGGCAAAATACTATATCATAATTATTACACTTAAAAGTCCGATAATAAACAATACTTTAAATTCTTAAACATATTATTACAATATTACAAGCTCATGGAATTTATGAATTATCTATTCTCAAAACCCATGACAATTATCTTGTAAAAGCCCATGGAAAGTTATGATTGTTAGACCCATGACATATATCTATTGTTATAAACCCATGAAATCCATGGACATCATTTGCATCGCGACATCCATAATATACGCCTTCGACTCTCATGGTAAACATTCAAACCCACAAGCTCATCATTTAAGTTATGATGCGATTATTAGAAACCATGAACATTATTGCAACATGGAATTCATCAAAGTAAATAATATTTACAAAAGTATTTTAAAACTTGTCCTATTGTTTCAAACATTACAACTAATTGCTCAAAGGCCCATTGCAAGTATTTATGAAAAACCCAAAAATATTTACTAATAAAATCCATGAGGAATGAAAGTCCATGGCAACATGTGCACACAACCCAACCCATGTGAGCAAGCCCAAGCAAAAAACACAAGCAACTAACCAAAAGGCAACTAGAGACTCATACAAGGGAACCAAGCCTTTGAGAATCGATTAAGGACTATCCCATCAATTTTCTGCCACCTTTTGCCTGACGTGAACAGTGCTCAAGGGCTGTCATATCAGCTGAAGTCAAAAGGATGAAGAGACTCCATGATCTTCCTCAAGACTGCACCTCCAACGAAAGGGGAGCTTAAACCAAATTATCCAAATTTCAACAAATTGATGCTATAAATGTTAAAAACGATCAAGACATGATTCATGTACCAAGCCCATGAATCCTAAAGGGGAAAAATTGGGAACATATGGTTTGGAGGGCATAAAGGGATCTCCAGTGGAACCCCCTGAAGTAGACTAGAACTTGACACCTGGCTTGGGGTGTTGAAATCTTACTTCTTGACGGATCAAATCTCAATTTGCAGCATTAGGATTCACTCTTGATACACAATAATTAAGCTCAGCCCTGAAAATCTTTGCACTTAATGCAAAAAGCTCTAAAATCCCATCATTACCCAAAGAAGCAAGACAACCCCTTAAAGTGGATTTTCCTACTTCTGATCAAAAATTTCAGGAAAATTAAACCTTGATTTCGTCACCCCTGATGAGTCATGCATTTTTGGATTATTGCCAATCAATGCTTCTCCAAAGCTCCATTATAAAAACATATACACCTCAGCCCATTGGGGGAGGGAGGAAGCCTCTCTAAAAAACTTCTGTCATTGACTACACTCTGCAGAAATTCAATCCCTATTTGCTTTCTTTAAGCTTCCCTAAGTTCTCTTGAGCTCACTCACAACCTTCCTCAGCCTATAGTCACCATAACACCAACATTCATCACCTTGTTTACACCTTCCTACTCCATAAACGTCTCATAACTGACCAGGACAGCTACTCCCTCTGAAACCCTTGGTTTATTTACTACTTTGCTCGTGGTTTAGCTTTCCTTAAGCTTGCCACTTATCATCTTCAGCCTACACTCATCTAATCCCAGATATTCTTCCCACCCCTCTACACAACCACAGCTCAGAAATGTCCTCCAACTAGACACAAACAACTCATTACTCACAAAAAGCTTCAATCCCAGTGTTAATCCCATCTCACTCACTCAAAATAGCCCACATTCACCTCATTCATGCCTTATAATTATACACTCACCAAAATCTTAGTTTAATACTTGTTGCACTGAGCTGGGGATCTTTCTCTCTCTTCATTCCATCCTATTTTTCCTCTTTTATTTGTAACTATGGAGCCTTTAATCATTGTTTATTATTATGATGAAGAATATAATGTATTTGTAACAATTGAATTTTTCCCTCATAATTGATGTAATGATGGCTAAAAGTACTATAAATTCCCTTGACCAAGACACACAAGGACCCCCAGGAGTGAACATTTTCCTAAATTTATTTAATCATTGACTGCTGGACTCTAAGTATAATTTCACCCCTACTGCTGGAGATAATACCGTACCACTAAAGGACTGATTTGAACTATGATGCCATAAAAAGACTAATAATATAACAAACTAACAATACTAACGTGTTTATTAGGCTTTATTGTTGTCTTCTTGTTAGGGTGCAGCCTCTATCTCTTGCTTGGGCGGACTTACACCACACCGATAGCCTTTGGGCTTTATTTCAAGGGTCCATCGTTGAGTTTCGGCTTGGCTATCCCATATTCTATTTGGGGACATCAGAAATTTTCCCCTCAACAGGCATCAACACCTTCCCTTTTCAGGATCATATGGAGTCACCACTTATTTTATGAGTAAAATAAGAAAACTTTATAAACTATAACATATCTTGAATAGTACACATTCTCATTAATTGGAAATAATTACATCTTGGTAGGAAGAACTTTACATTGCTTTGATTCCTAGGTACAATCTAGTTACAGAAAAAATAAAATTAAAAAAAAAAAAGAAGAAGAAAGAAATACAAAGCCTTGTTTCCTAGTTACAATCTACCCAAATTAAATAAGACACTAAATCTACCAACCTAAGATTCCAATATTCGGGGGCTAAGTTACAGGATGTGAGGGTGTTAGACACCCACCCTGCCTAGATAGAGTCTGGTCTTCTAGACTTTAAATGACCCTTTAAATACCCATAAAAAATGACATGCAAATCATTGTGTCAATATTAATAGATCTAAAATTGGTTAATGTGCAAAATCCTAGATCTGTTGCATTTATGCAAGGAGGAATCACATCTGAATTTTTTTTTTTTTTTAAAAAGATTTTTCATAAGAAGTTTCGAATATATTAACAAGCAAAATGAATTTTTTGATAAAAAAAAAAAAAATTCAAATCTAATTTTTTTTATATAGCAAGGAATGGATTTTTTTTTTTTTAAAAAAAGTTCCCAAATTTGATTTCTTAATTAAAGAACAAAATGAATCTCCAAGAGGAAAATCCAAATCTAATTATTTTATTAAGAAACAGAATATTTAAAAAAAAAAAATGCGGATCTAATTTTTCAAAATAAGAAAGAATGAATTTTTAAAATAAAATTCAAATCTGATTTTTGTGCTTTAGAAAATAAAAGAAGTTTTAAAAATAAATTCAGATCTGATTTCTGGTTCAGAAAACAATGGAGATTTGAAAAATAAATTCAGATATGATTTTTAGTTTAGGAAAAGAATGGAGATTTGAAAAATAAATTCTGGTCTAATTTTTGTTTCAGAAAACAATGGAGATTTGAAAAATAAATTTAGATCTGATTTTGTTTTACATAAATTTACATAAAGCAACAAATCTAGGGTTCAATCATATGCATTACATAATTACATGAAAAAAACACATATGCATAAATAGACATTCATCATATAATCACTAGAAAGAAAAAATCAATACAAATAAAAGAAAGAACATGTTATAAACAACATGGAAAATTGAATTAATTTCATGGAGATAAAAAGATGGAAACTTACCTGCAAGAACATATTCCACAAGGAGAGAATTATCCTAGAGATCAAGAAGAATGAACTTTTTAAAGATCTAAAATAAGGACCACTTAACAGAAAAGAAATTCCTAAAGCAAGGCTTCCAAAATTTCTTTAACGTAAAGGGAGAGAGGGGTCCTAATTTCTGATTTTAACTCCCTATTTATAGAGGTTTGGTGCTTAGAAAATAAGATAGGTCTGATCAGATGAGAATTAGATTGAATTTTTATACCTATAAAATCGAATCTGATATGCTTTGGCTTGATCTAATCGTTTCCGGGTGGAGCCTCGGAGTTATGCCAATCAGCACTTGCCATGTGCTGATCGGCACTCCAAGAGTGCCGAGCCCAATCTCCTCTTTTGGTTCAATCTGGACTCTTTTTTAGGGGTTTTCTGAGTTGGGAATTGCACATGGATGTATTTTTAACCCGTATTCCAAAATAAATCCCTTTTATTTTGATAATCAGGTCCTTAAAATAATAATTATCTAACAGATAAATATTCTAAAAATACTTAATTATCAACAATTTCCTTGTTATCTGATTATCCACTTTATTCCTGTACAACCAAGTTATTTATGATAAAAACCAACAACTAATCACATAAATTACTTAATTAATTTTAATTATTGACTAATCAGAATTAATTTCAATTAATCACACGTGATCAGCTTCACCCACATACAATGCATGCAGACCAGGAAAACTTGATCTTGTGATATCTTTAAATCTGATGATCTGATTTGGAAATCGGACATATCGTCACGACCATTAGAATCTCAATATCATTTTTATGATATGTGATGAATGATTTAATACATGAAATGCAACTATGATTTTTTGGGTACTTGAAATGGTCATTTTAGTCAACTCCCAAGATTAAATTATGAGTGCAAAATTAAGTGTCTATACTTTGAAATAGCGGATTGGTTACCACTGCGCACCCTTAGCGCAATGGTAATTCCATAAGTATAAGTGTTTGTAGAGTGTGGAGGGTAAGGACTAAGTTTCAAGTCTCTAGAAGAGAGTTTTGCACGCATATACACATAGATTAAATTATAGTAAAATTCTATCTTGTATAAAAAAAAATAGTGGATTGGTTTATTTTGACCAATATACCCTAGGAGACCAAATTAGGTTGGGGTAGGTGGTTACCTAACACCTTCCCACCTAGTACCTTATCCCATAACCTAATCTTTGAAATGTAGATTAAGACTTTTCCTTTGTAATTTCCTTTTTATTTTCTTATATTGTAACAAGGAGATTAAGCCTTGTAATTTTCTCTTTGGTAAGTTGTATTTAAGCCAAAGTTCTGTATTTTTCAAGCATTGTTTGTATTATTTTAATTATCAATGACAATGCATTTTTTTGCATTTTTCCTAGATTTTTTTCCTTTTAATAAATTTAATTGGGGAGCCTGTCAATTCCATATTGTGTTAGTCCCTTAGCAGCTTAGCATAAGGGGATTTGCATTGTCATTTGAATCTCAACCTTAGATTTGCCAAAGTCTAAACTCCAAAGCCATGGTGAGGGGGTTTCATCTTCAAAGTTCAAACCAAATAAAAAGGAAGCTGATACGGTTTGAAATTCGCACAAACTGAGCTTGCGGCTCAGCCCAAAACACACTCCTCAACGAACCAGCCCGATAGTGATGAATGAGGCCGAGGTGTATCATTGCCAAGGAGAGAGAAATAGAGAGCCTTGGCCCTTAAGACAATTTGGACGAACAATGGACTAGGCTTTAGGGCCGGCCATACTTCTGATCAATGGGCTTTTTGATAAAAAGAATAGAGTTTCGTAGATTGAGACTTAGAGCCCATATGAAACTTTTGCTTTTAACTTTCCTTGTGTGAGAGTGAGATTACTCAAGTCTCCAGCCAATTAATAAACATGCTAAAATTTACTACAGGCCCACACAGCAATAATTTTTGTCGGCAGTAGGCCCATACATCTTTTATTTGAATGAACTTTAGTGTACAAATTACAATGCTATATGGACATGGTTAGCTCCACCCATGGCCCATGCAAGAATCTTATTAGTATAAAATATTGCTTGCTAATCACTCTCAAAGCTAAACCTCGAATTACCCGCTAGCTTTTCTGGTCCTCTTTTATCCGGAGCATTTACTTTCTACTTTATTTTTACCTGTAAAGGTACAAATTTATAATATGATAAGATAGCCATTAGCCAGAGACAGACTATAAAATCATTATAAAACACGTAGGCTTTTCCAGTTGGTAAAATAATCCAATGCAAAAGCAAAGGTTGTACCTTCTAGTCCGTTAATTGATTAATTGACACCCAAGCAAAGATTTGATTCATCAAAATGAGTCTCTGGGTCCAGCTCTTTTTTGTTAAAGAACATTATTTTTTGCTTCTTTCTTTTTTGGTCAGAAAATCTTTGCTTCCACTAACGACGAAACCAATTTGCAGCCGTGCAAAACATTAACTAGAGAGACCCGCTCTTAGTACTGAAAGGCACAAAAGCAAGCAAGAAAATGTTTAATTGGGTTACCTATAGACTATAGGGTGATCATGTGATTCTTGCCTATGGACTCGTGAGTGCAACGTGCATTTGAAGTCACACCCTCTCTCTCTCTCTCTCTCAATACAGATTGGTCCATGGAATGTTAGTTAAGGACCCACTACAATTTTGTTCAAAACGAGGAACACAACCAGCACATTGGCCGCCATTGGTTCACAACTTGAGAAAAATACACAAGAATTTGAAAGACAATGCTAAAGTATAATTATAGTGAACTATATAGTGCAGCCTAGGTTATGGTATTATTCTTAAATCATTTTACTTTCAACAAGATCAAATATGTTTAGCAAAAAAAAAAAAAAAAAAAAAATCAAATATAAGCATTAACATCACTACACCAAAATGTCTATTACATTAAGTATTAATACAAAAAAAATAGTATAGTAATATTAGACATGATATCTACAAATTAAAAATTGTTACAATAATAATTTAAAAGTGGTAAATTATTATATTAATAACAATTAGTTGTAATAATTTATAATTTTTAGTTGCAATAGAGACATTAATACTAAATTGCATTAAGAAATTTTTCTTTGCAATAACTTAAATCAAAAAAATCGTTATAATAACTTGATACCAATTATTTTGCAATCTATAATAGAAATTTCAAAGGGACAATTTATTGCAATAAATATATCATTGTAATAACTAAATATTAATTATTTTACAATTTATTGTAATGACAAACATAAAACTGTAACGAATATATTATTACAATAATCTAATACCAAATATTTTACCATCTATTTTAATGAAAAATATGAAACAATTATCGATTATAATGAAGATGTCATTGCAATAACTTGACGCAAATTATTTTTGTCAATTATTTTCAATCTATTGCAATAATTTTTTTGAAATAATAGCCTATTGCTACAAGATATTCGAGGTAGTAAATTGTTTATTGTAATAGCAAATATATTATTACATCAAAATTGTCATTAAAATATTTAAAGTTTATTGCAACGACATTTTTTTTAGCACAACCCTATTATCTCAAATTTTATTGCAACACTTTGCATAAACTATTGCAATAACTATGTTGTTACTTAAATTATTATCTTAATTTGATTGTTATTAACTATGAATTGCTTGGATTCGTTATTTTGATGATATAATTAATATTTTTCACATTAATATTACTCTTCAAATTGTCTTTCTATCTTGCGCCTGAATTAAAATCCTAGCTCCGCCACTAGTTGAAAGATTGAATAGGTTTAACAAATCTAAGCATACATTATACTAAAATCATTTAGGATTTGTAAATACATATAGCTAGTGTTTATTAAGTTATTTCAACCTGTAAATACATAATATACTTCCTGATCTTCTTTTCCCTTTTGTTCTTGTTGTAGTTTAAGTGCATATTTCAGAAATTCATGTTTATCCACCAAGGCCAACACCTACAGAAAATTTTGGATATCCATTAGCATATTAGGAAGTTTGACAGGCATGAACATAAAAATGAATAAACAAAGAGGATGAAAACAAGTTTGACATCGATTAGCATATTACCCTATTCCGTGTCAATTTAATTGATTTCTCCAATACTTTGAGCGGTAGCCTGTTGGCACTGAAAAAGTAAGAGAATCAAATATTATTACATTATATTTTTTTGATGAACATATTATTACATTGTATATATAAATATATATATATATATATAGATATTTATTGATTACATCATTTTTTTTTTACGTGGTACTATTTTGCTTGCAGAAGTTTTTTAAGATTCAACTCCCATACTTCGATTCTTTGATTTTTTTTTTTTTTTGGTTGAAAATATGTTATATATCTCTTTAGCAAGAGCTTAATATGAAAGATATGGCATTGGTGAGCTTTATAGCAGCAAAGTGTTTTTTGATATTATAGTTGTTGGCAACTTGGCATGTTGTGTCATAAAATTCATTTTAGTATTTTCTTTACTTTTTCTTTCTATATCACATTTTTTATTTATTTTTTACCATGGCTGCTCTGACGTTGGATATTCCTTCGAGTTTCATCTCTAGCTGCTCCAAGTTTGGAAAAGTTAGACAACTTAATTTAGCTACTCCTCAATTCCTGCAAATAAGAAAAAAAATTATATTAAACTCTTTGTTACGATTTGAGGTTAGCGGAAGTACATTCATATGAACAAAAAATTAAAAAAATAATAATATTTTTATTATTCATTAAAGTCATTGTAATAGTTTACGTAAATTATTGCAATAAAATTTGAGGTAATAGGTTTCAGTGACGATGCGACGTTGGAGTCAGGGTGTTTCCAGGAACACCTTGACTTGAAAAAAAAAATTATATATAATAATTAATTTTTTTTTATTTGTTTATCCTTTTAAAAAAATGAGGAACACCCTTAAAGCAAAATGAGCAACACTCTCAAATTAGGAAAAAAAAATTATTTGTTCTACTTTCAAGCAAAAAAAAAAAAAAAAAACCCAAAAAATTTTGAACTAAAATCTGAAAAAAAAAAAAAATATATATATATATATATATATTTGTAACAAAGCAAGCCCACAAAAAAGCCCAACATCAATCCTAAACGTAAAGCAAATGCAATCTAAACAAAAAAAAAAAAAAAAAAAAAAAAAAAAAAAAAACCCAACAGATGGTAAACAGGTAAAGCAAACCCACGAATTCTCACAAAAAAAAAAAAAAAAAAAAAAAAAACCAAAACCCAATATACACTACAAATCACTAAATCAGAAACCTCAAATCACTAAATCAAATATCACTAAAGCAAACCTAAAGACAAAAATGTCAACAGAGCAACGTAGCCAACACTAAAACACAAGCCAACAGACGGATCGGGCATCGCCGCATCGGAGATCGGTCAACCAACACAACTCGAGCTCCAGTCCAAAGCACATCACATCGGGATTCGGGCATCGGAGATCGCTCACTAGATTGGATCAGAGATCGCCGATCGGTCACGGTGCTCGCTTCGTCACTCGTCGCTTGGCTCGGTCACGTCGCTTGCTCTGTTGCTCGTCGCTCGTCGCTTGCTCCGTCGCCCGTCGCCCGTCGCTTGCTCCAGTGCCCGTCGCTTGCTCCGGTGCTCCTTCAACCTCAACCTCAAGGTATTTCATAACTTCTCTCTTTTTTTCACTCTAACTCTTTCACTCACTCTCTCTCTCTCTCTCTGTTTATCTGAAAAATTAAAATGAAAGTGAAATCTGAAATGAAATGAATGAGTCTCTCTCTCTTTTTATTCTTTTAAGACTTTAACAGTTTAACTTTAATAATTTATCTGATTCTTTTGAACAATTGCGATTGGCTCAGCTTAGCTTTAAACTTTATTAATATTTTGGCCCTGTTCTTGACTTTTTCTTTTTGGCTTTATCCGTTGGTGTTGGTGTGTGTTGGTGTTGGTGAGACTTGGTGAGATATAATTAATTGTTTTATTGTGATTTGTGATTGTGAAATTTTTTGATTGACAGCTGACTCTTGTGATGGGGTTTGTCTTATTGTCTGTTGAGTGGGGTGAGGGGTGGATGGGCACATAGGGCCGAGTGAGGAATTTGAATTGGGGGAAGTAAATGCACATGGTGCAACTAATAAACAATAATTTAATTAATCAATAATTAATTAAAGAAAACAACTAATAAACAATAATTAATAATTTAATTAATCAATGTATTATAAAAGATAAACAAATTAAATTATGTTAGGCTAAATAATAATTAATAATTTTATAATTAATGAAACAACAATATAACAAATTATAGTTTATAAAAGACAAACAAATTAATGAAACAACTAAACAATAATAATTCATAATTTTATTAATATTTCAAATGAACTTATAATTTATTATTTATTCTTTTGCTAGAATTATAGACAAATATTTGATAAAAAAACCACGTACCCAAGATTCATCTCCTTGATGATGGCTTTGGATCTTTCAACTAAAATAAAAAATTTAGGAATACCCTGGGAAAATTCCTAGAGTCGACATTGATAGGTTTGTGCAACAAAAAATTTTGTTGCAATAAACTTTAAATATTTTAATGACAATTTTGATATAATAATATATTTACTGTTGCAATAAACAATTTACTACCTCAAATATCTTGTAGTAATAAGCTATTATTTCACAAATATTATTGCAATAGATTGAAAATAATTTGGGTCAAGTTATTGCAACAACATCTTCATTGTAATAGATAATTGTTTCATATTTTTCATTACAATAGATGATAAAATAATTGGTATTAGATTATTGTAAAAATATATTCGGTGTAGTTTCATGTTTGTCTTTGCAATAGATTATAAAATAATTGATATTTAGTTATTGCAATGATATATTTGTTGCAATAAGCTGTTACTTTGAAATTTCTATTGAAATAGATTGCAAAATAATTGGTATCAAGTTATTACAATGATTTCTTCAATTTAAATTATTGCAAAAAAATTTCTTAATGCAATTTAGTATTATTGCCCCTATTGCAACTAAAAATTATATGTTATTACAACTAATTATTATTAATGTAATAATTTATCACTTTTAAGTTATTATTGACGCGACTTTTAATTTGTAGATGTGATATTATGTCTAATACTATTATACTAATTTAGTTATATTAATACTTGATATAATAGACTTATTTTGGTGTAGTGCATGAACCTTTCATTGTAAGAGCATTTCATCAGCAAAGTCATGAAGAGAATAGATCATAGTAAGGTAATGTTTATGAAGGACCGAAACATTTGCTGCCATTCGTTATTATTACCATCATAATACGTACTAGTAAATAACTGAAATAAAACAAGCACAAATTTAAGGGCAAGGGTTTCCTGCAAACCAAGTTGCAGCAATTCCTGCAAAATGCACACATGTCAAGTAGTCATTTGGTGAAAATTCAATCTTGACATGGAAGTTTCATTTAAATATAAGCATGGACAGGTGTCTATCTGAGGCTTTGACACGTGTGCATTTTTGCAGGAGTTGCTGCAACTTAGTTTGTAACAAATCCAAATCCCGAAGTTAATCTAAACACACTACTAAAGATTATTCATATTTTGTTACCCTGCATAAATGCCACAATCTATTGGAACCAAATTCATAAATATGCAACACCTATGATAACCAAGGATTGCAACTGGTCCGGTAAAGGAATAGTTCTAGATGCCTTCTCATACTATAACATACATTTAGTGTGCGTTTGGGAGTGGATGAAAAATGATAATTATTTCACTATTTAGCTTATTTTTGCTACTATTCATGGGCCTCACTGCACTTTTTGATACTATTCATGGACCCCACTATACTATTTCAACTAACTTTTACCTTCATCTACAGTACTTTCAACAATAATTTTTTAATTTCAGCAAAATAAGCGGTATCCAAACACACCCTTAAGGGTAAATTGTAAATTACACCCCTAAAGTTTAGGAGTGTTTGGATTTTACACCATGAAATTTCAGAATTTGGATTTTACCCCTTAAAGTTTGGAGGTATTTGAATTTTACACTCTTAACATTTTGGAATTTGAATTTTATCCCCAAAAGTTTGGTAGGGTTTGGATTTTGCACCCCTAAATTTTGAAACTTTAGGGTGTAAATTCCAAGCACCTCTAAACTTTAGAAAGTAAAATCTAAATACTTCTAAAATTTAGGGAATAAAATTTAAATTTTGAAATGTTAGGGTGTAAAATCTAAATATCCACAAACTTTAGGAGGTAAAATCCAAATTCTGAAACTTCAGAGTATAAAATCCAAACACCCTCGAACTTTAGAAGTATAATTTGCAATTTACCCTACATTTAAAATAAGATAAATTGCATTTTTTGCTCCTCAAATTTAGGACATGTGAATTTAAATTGTGTTTGGATACTGCTTATTTTACTGAAACTGAAAACTTATTATTAAAAATACTATAGATAAAAGTAAAAATTAGTTGAAATAGTACAGTGGGGCTCATAAATAGTACCAAAAAATGCATGAACAATACCATGGGACCCACCATTTTTTCAGCAAAACGCAAATTTTTTTCATCTCCAATGCAATCCAAACGCACGCTTAGTCTCTCAAATATTTTAAGTGCTTTATTTTAATCCTTCAAATTTGAAAAATATAACAAGTTAGTCATGCCATCAACTTTCCATCCAGTTTTGCTAATCTAACTAATGGTTAGCTAACGTTGATGTCCCATAGTTTGGATGGACAGTCTGTGACATGACTAAATTTTCCGCTTTCAAAAGTTAAAATGTCTAAAATAGAGAAATACAAAATTGAAGGACCAAAATCATGCATGCCCCAAATTTGGAGGCCGAAAAGTGAACTATACCCTAGAAAAAATGTACCTGAAACTCATTTCAAATCAAAGCTAATTTGAGTTTGAGAGCCTTGACATAGGTTTACAAAATTCAAAGAACTCACATTTCTATTTTTAGCTAGTTACCAACTTTTCAATTATATCCTACATCGCACTCTTTATTTTCTTATATACCCTAATAAAATATTCTTAATAAATTCTTCTCCTTTTTTATTTTTTTTTCCCTTTACCCCTAAATTTTAGGAGTATTTAGATTTTACTCCTTAATAACTAGTTTGGATGGAGGGGAAGTAGAGAGGAGTAGAGTAGAGGGAAGGAGAGTAAGTTAAATTACCTTATTTGAATGTTTTTTAAGAGATGAGAGGGAGGGATTTGGAGGGGTTTTAATTACTTTTAACCTCTCATTTTTAATTTCCCCAAATTGAAGAGATTTGGAAGAAGAGTAAAGCATAGAAATGCTTGACCAAATGAATTACCAAATTTACCATTATCATATTAACAAAATTACAAACTATGAAAATGCTAATTTTTTTTCCATTCTCCCTTAATTTTAAAAACTTTCAAACAAAGTAGATAATAACCATTCTCCTCTATTCTTCTTCCCATTACTCTCCTCCCCTCTACTCTCATTTACTCTCATCTCCCTCCAAACTTTCAAACATAGCATAAAGTTTGGTAGTATTTAGATTTTACACCATAAAGTTTTAAAATTTGGAGATATAAAATCAAAACACTTCCAAACTTTAGGGGGTAAAATTCAAATTTTGAAACATCTATATATTGCCACTTAACTACTAGAAGAGATCCTTCAATGTCTTCGAGAGAGGGCAACATGTGAGGATAGAGAAGTTTTTAGAGAGATAAATAAAGAGTTCGAATAAAAAATGAATACCAACAAATGAAAAACGCTACGTTGCTCTTTTAAAACTTGAACAATGATAAGCTACATATAGGAATTTAGGTGTTTTAAGTGTGATTTCATGCTACAATTGAACCCTCTATTTTGACCTTTGAGAGTCAAAACATAAATGCTCTAAGAATTTTTCCCAACCCATTCCACTTATATTTAAAAAACCCATGCTTATCTCAAAATTGAGAGAGAGAGACCAATGAAAAACGTTATAATACTCTCATCAAAGACCAAAACAATGAATAATAGAATTTGAAGCGCTAAAGATGATTTCTTACTATAATCTAGTTTAACTTTTAAAGAATCAAATGTAAATGTTTTAAACTTTTCTCGACTCATCCCACTATAAATATATATATATATATATATATATATATATCCAATCTTATCTCAAAACTGCTTGTTATTTTATCATGCTTGAATGGAGTTAAACTTTGCATTACTCTTTTTTTTTTTTTTTTAGAAGAACTTTGTATTACTCAATGTTAAATTCTAAAATACTACTCAACTACATCTGTTGGGTTATTTGGACCCTAGTTGTTGATTATGCAGCGGATTGCCAACTTATTTTAGTATTTTAGTCCCATTCTATAAAAAACTTTCTTCCCTCTCCTTGTGTGCTCCTTGTGTGTGTGTGTTAAAAATACTTAGTATTCTAAAAATAAATAAATAAATGTTAACAATTAAAGCATATATATTTTGCATATCAAATATGGTGTCACCAATTGCACATAATCAATACGATGAGAGGTGATATGATGACGGGGAAACCTTCTCTAACAAGACAATCCACTATATTAATAAAAGTTTAACAATCTATTATAAAATTGCATGCCTAGATTCTACTCATAAATGAACTTACAGTGAAAACCTTCAGCTAATTCAAAACCTTTAAACTCTTCAATATATGGATGCCTTTACGGATAACACATCCATATTCACTGCTGGAACCTTCAACCAACTCCAAGAACCTCTTGAATGTTCTCTTCATAACAGGTAGTATGTGGTAGTACCAGGACTTTAACATTGATCATCAATCGGTTGGACTTGTTTAAACAACAAAAGTACTCTTTATCCCTTGTTTTGACCATCCTTAATTTGTTTTATAGTCCAACAAGTAGAGCACATAATAGGACTGAAACAGACGACGTAATATGATTGATCTGGCAAAATCCATGATTTTTTATCGATCAATCCGACAACTCTCAACTCCATTTTTGATCAATCCAGAAGGCAGAAATTGTCGAAAATCCAGGAACCCTTTTATTACTTGAAAATACATTAGTGACTTGAGAAAACTTTCAATTTTCCAAGGTTTGCCAACCCTAAATCTATTGATCACCTAACAACATCCAAGCATTAGCAAATCATTACAATACATACATTAAATCATACTATAAATTGAGCTACATTAGTTATTCAATTCGTATAAACAAAATTAACTTCTTTTTTTGGTTATATTGTATGAAATTTTATAATAGGATAAGATAAAAAAAAAATTTTAAAAAAGAAAAAGAAAAGATAGGTGATACGGGTTATATCGAAAATCTAGTATTTTAATAGATATTATTAGGTTTTGGTATATTTCTGTAATTAACTTAGAAAATAGAGTAGAATACGAGTTCCAATACCTAAATCTCAAACCCATCCTTTTAGGATCAAGATGTATCGGTCTGTAACCCGTCGAACCTGTCTCCTGATTGTCATCCCTACACATGGGTGTAAGATGGTATTTTAAGAAATAAACAAGCAGCGTCGTCGATTGACTGCTGATTCACTATGTAGATTAGAGATGTGTACAACATACGTACAAATTAAAGTAATAGTATGGTACTGTTACCACGCTTATCAATCAATGCCTGAAGCGACCAAACACTAGATGAGAAAAGAGAATTGATACACAGCATACAAAAAAATTCATACTAAACATGACCTAGGCAATGAGATGCAAGGTCACGCTGCAGAAGAAACACTTTGAAAAGCTATATCCACCAAAGCTGAAATTTCCGGAAATGAAGATTAGGAACATGTTTTATTAGGCTCCAACTACTGTTAAGGAAACCCTAGTTTGTCCCGGCCGATGATGAAACTTTTTAAGCTGTGATTCCATTCATACCACAAAGCACAATATAAGGCTAGTCTAACCCAGACTTGATTGACCTAATGCCTTGATATCAATTCTTATCATATAGATTTACACAAGAATTTTTCACCAATAATTTAAGTCGTGGGTTTTTAAGAGAGATTGTGTACAACGCAATGACGTAACATACCTCCTACAACATAAAGGGCAAACCCATTTGGCTAATCTTGTCAGCTTGGATTCTGGGAGTTGATAAAAGGCACATTCTAACTGAGAAATTGTCAGTATAATATTAAATTAAATAATTCCCAGCTACCCAGTCAAACTGAACATCTTCAATTCAACCCACAAAATCATGCAAAAGTTGCCCTCCCATGACATCCCTCTCAAAATGCCGATTATGTGATTCAAAACCCCCTATAACATAACCCTCACCGTTTGTCTCAAGGCCGAGACCGAATCGTTGAACTGCATTTATGGGAAAGGGCTCTGACATACCTATCCCATTATTCTGGTGAAGACCCAATGTTAAAGACACACCGCTATTTCCACCTGCAACGCTCACACCAACACCCATATGATGAGGATGACTTAAGAAGTTGTTGTACGATAAGTTCCGCGGTTCCTCATTCCCCACAGGTATATCAGGAAGTTCATTTCTAGTGCGTTTTGATGGGGTGTCTTGAGCCCTCTGGGTAGAGGTGGATGGGTTGTCAGATACAAGTGAGTTTGCTGAGGTTAGCTGATCACTTGATCTGTTGGCACTTCGTTCATCCCTTTGCGAAGCTTTTTGGGCTTGCCGTGTTTCCAGCGTGTGTATTTCTTCCACCATTGGCTTCCAAAGCCTTACTCTTGCATTGATAAACCAATTCGAAACCTGGCTCATAAGTAGTATCACAATCAATTGAACATTAACCTCACATTAATATCAACATGGAAATTATTGAAAATTTAAATATCGCTAGGGTTTATGATTTATGAAGGAATGGCACACCTGGCTTCGCGATAGACCAGTTTGTTTCGCCAACATTAGCTTGTCTGTATCAGTAGGATAACTGTAACATAACATAGTAACTAAAGGAAGTCAACATACTTGTAAATAACAGAAGGAAAAGATGTCTAGTTAGTCCACTAAGGAATTTATATATTCTTCTGTGTTAATCACGTAATTAAATTACTTACGGATGCAAAAAGTGTTCAAACAACCATGCTCTGAGAACAGTCACAGCGCGTTCAGGAAGCCCCCTTTGGGGTCGCCAAACAGGTTGGTGCTCAAGAAATCCTGAACTGTGAACTGGTCTCTGGCAATATAGGCCTCTGTCAGCGTTTCCAAGCCTTGGAGCTTCATCATTCCCAAGGGTTGCATGGGCCTTGTAGTTGAACTGAAGCTGGTCAGTAATCGCATTCTTCAAGCACCTGAAATGCTTAGACATGGCTTTTATAGCCAAGTTGGCATAAGGGGCTGCATTTCCAAGCCCGGCAACACACTCAAATGATGTTACTACCGTCTGCATCTGTTGATAGTATTGTCTGTACCTCCTGTAAACCTAGAGGAGATTGAAAACAGTGAAAATGACACAACAATCAGATATAAAATGAATACTCCATATAACCATTCTTTCTTCCTCTCTTAACTCTAAAAACTAGAGGACAATATATAAATTACAACGTTGCAACCACCTTGAAGTTCAATATTATCACTAAGAACTAATAGGTTCTCATTGCAGTCTCATTACTTAGAAATTCGTGCGCACCAAAAGAACCCATTTCATATATTCCCCTTAACTACAATGAAGTGCAATAATTACAAATAAAAATGTTTTAAAAATAAAGGAGGTTCAATAATGCAAGAATTCAACTTAACTAGCTGCAACATAGCTAGGTCATATTCCAAAAGGACAAAAAGGACCAGATCATAGTCCAACCGGAGGGACACATTATTACTATTGCCAATGCTATCTTACAATATGATTCCCTCCTAATGGCATGTGGAAGCCCAAATGGAGCAGAAAACTACCCAAGACAGCACTCATTTTACTCAACTATTGCCGGAATTGTAGTCAAACATTGAATATGTAACACCCTGGATCATTTCCAATAGTAAGTAAACTAGAGCTCATTCTCATGTTGCATTCTTATTTGTCATTGTGGAGGTGAGGTGGGCTTATCAAGTACAATTTTTTAAGGCGTCACTCCCCCCCCTTCTTAATAATAGCTTATTCAAATTAGATATGGAAATAGATCAGATTTGGGGGGAAAAAAGGAAAAAAATTTCCAAACACAAACCGTCTAAACATATTACATATCAAACTCGATTAAACTCCAGGAATCTCATCCCAAACTCATCCTACTTATATTTAAAAAACCCAAAACCGCCTGTTTAACCATGAGTCGGAGAAAATGGGTCAAATTAGGTCGATTTTTAACTTAAAATTGGACATCAAAAATATTTTAAAAGGGAGAGATAGGTGCACTTAAATTTATTATAAAACCCTAGTTTTTGTGTAAATAAATTAAATAATGGGGGTAACTTGGTAATTTAAATAAACAAATGGGCCAAATTTAGGTGCCAAACGTGTAAAACCCAAACCCTTTCCCATCCTAGGGTTTATAATGGAAAACCAGACCAACCATAAACCCATCTAAAAAATCTCAAACACTTAAAGGGGGTGTTTGGTTTGCTTGATGTTACATTACACCGTAATATTACATTATTGTAATCTTACATTAATGTAATCTCAATACAAGAATACAACATTATATTCTTTAGGAAGGTGATGTGATATATTGTGTAATCTTAGATTATGGTAATATTAGAAAAAAAAAATGAACCAAACACTTTAATATCACATCACCATAATATGTATCACAATAAGGGCACATCACAGCGAATCAAACGCCCCCTTATGGTAAGGTTTAGATTGGGAAAAAAAAATCCATCAAACCCAACCCTTTGCCATCCTATCAAACCTCACTTACGAAAGCCCAAAACAAGCACCTCTTTTAGAAATAATTCACAAAATGCATGCCTTCCCAAACAAATTCCTAAATGGGTAATGCAAAATAAAAAAATTAAAGAGGTTAGTACCAAAATCAGTTTTTGAAAAGGTAAAACCACCCTCAAACCAACTTATTATCCTTAACCATAGCTGATTGGATCAGCTACATGAATTGTTTTGTGCCATTCAACTATATCTAAGACATTTGAAAAGGGAAAATTGAAATATAAAATAAATAAATAAATAAGAAAGAAGATGTATAGAGACAGATATCTTATTCTTCTTCTTCTTCTTCTTTTTTTCATTTTTTTTTTTGTTTGCCTTCTCTTTTCCGGAGACAAGATTTGAACCCAAGCTTTATTTTAAAGCCCAAAGTTTCAACACCAATCTCATTTGCACCACTACTAGAGCTGTTACTATAACAAGGTGTAATATAGCCCAAGGTTTATTCTAAAGCCCAAAGTTCCAATATCAATCTCATGCATCATTACCAGAGCTGTTACTGAAACATGGTGCATGCAATATAGACCATTGCCAATTTTATCTAAGGAAAGCAAATCTTAATTCTACCAATTTCAGGTATCAATCACTTTTTTATTGTATTTTATATATATATAAAATGCATCCTAGTCCATACCTTCATTTTCTTACACCCCAAATCCTGAATTATTGGGTACAAAAGAATTAGTGGCAGATATTAAGTGTTGGTTGCAGTGTTGTCAAAAGTATACTTAAAACTAAAAGCTCTAAACCCCAAGATCTGAACCTCTTAGTTGGCTGAAGTGAAGCTCATCTAAGAAAGTGCCCCTAGGCACTTTTTTTCTGGTGCTTTTTGAAGAGGCAAAATGCATGCCTTGCCTCACATTTTTATTTTTGCTAAAAAATTATATGAATCATTAAAATTTACTACATGATCTTGAAGAAATGTCATGGGCATTGATTTGGTATATAAAAAATATACTTAAGGTGTTGTATTGCACAAACAATTTCGTGTTTACATATCAAGAGACATGATCAAAGATCATTTACTATTCTAGCAAGTTTTGGTCTTTTGTTTTTGGCTTATATATCTTGATTGAACCATATACTTCATTTGATCATAACTATCACAGTTATGTATTTTTATACAGCACAAGGGAATCACATAAAAGGTTATGTTCAAACTTTCTATGACTAGATTACTATCATATTGTCCACCAATAGTTGTTTTCAACTTTACTATACTAAAACTTTTAAGTTGAAATAACTAATGTAAAATTTCAACTCAGAAACTTTGTACATTTGCTTCCATTTTAGCTAATAGGTAAATTATAATACTATTTTGCGTGCATTAGCTTTTTTATTATATATTATAATATATAAGATCTGAAAAATGTATGTTTTACTTCAATTAGGTGCAAGCTTTTTGTACCAGGCTCCAAAACCAAGCACTGCAATGTTGAACATTTTGCCTTGTTGCTCCAAAAATATCAACTCACACACAGTGTTGAATATGAAGGAACCAGCATTTTCACTGGAAACAACTTGAAAAACTAGTTTTGATATTCCCCTCCAAACTCTCATAATTTCTCGTCTCAAAATATATCAACTCATTATAAAGGAAAAATGTTAATGATCTGTATGCACTACACCATTATAAGAGCGAATTCCAACAAGGGTAGAAACAATTTGTTGCTCTTCATAAATATAAGTTGTTTTCATAAATATAAGTTGTTTTAAGATGCCTTCATAATAGAATTTTTACCTTCCTAAATCAATGGGAAACCAAAGCTAAAATGTAGCATTAATTTTTATGTCAAAAATCCCAATCCCAAACTCAAAGAACTTGACTAGACCTTTACACTTTTAAATGTGAAAAAGAAAGTGAACTTCATCACTTACCAAAAACCCTTTAAATAAAGGATACATAGCTTCCATAACTCCCCTCATTATTTAAATTTTTTACTCCCCTAATATTTTTCTCCCTTCATATGCAAAATTTAAGTGCTTACTTCTGCTTAGTTCTAAAAAAAGTGGATTACTTTTCACATACCTCATTCCTAATGCCTAGCAAAAAAAAAAATAATAGCACCCTATTTCACATGAATAAACTCATGCATAATGACAGATATATTTCTACCATGTGGCCATCAAGCTATACATGCACATAAACACAAGAGTGACAAGACTGAGCACTGTCCCAACTGATGTAATATTGGCAACATGATATACTCACCTAATATAAATTACAATCTACATACTTGGAATAGAAACTCGCAACTATACTGCACAAGTAATATACAAATGTTGGGGGAAGGGGATCAGTTCTCTCAAACCCACTCAGTTAAACTGATTAAAAATGCTAACTTTAGCTCAACAGCAAAGGAAAATATCTTTTAATTTTCTATTTCAACTCTCACTAATTTGGCTTTATAGCCCCCTTGTCATCAACTGAATCTCACCAACTGGGTCGAGACCAATCAAAAGAAGAGAGCAAACACCTTGTCATCTACTCATTCCATCCTCTTTAATTAGTTTGGAATACCATTATGCTTTATTTAAACACTTTATAGGAGAGTATAAATCTTTTCAAACGGATTCCTTCATTCACTTTATGCACATTATACTCTAAACCCGGTGACAATGTAACTAGCTAGAACTCATTCTATGGTTGTCAGACACTTTAGAGTGCTAATCTTAGTGCATATATTCCCTCCTGTGTCACCTTTTCCAAAAAGACGATTTTGCGATCACCAAGGCCATCTATTCTTTAATACAGAATCTAATGCACAAAGAACAAAAGATGAGGATGCTATATAAATAACAAATTAATAAGACACTTATTATCCATGCAACACCACAAATTGCACGTTGGTTAAACCAATGACCAACCCGACACCACAAAAATATAATCCATATAAGATATAATTGTTTTTTTTTTCTTTTTTTAAATATTCGAGAAATTGCTTCCACAGTGACAAAGCTTGGGTTTCATAAAGACCCATCCAGAAGATAAACTTGCACAGAAAGAAGATCACATCAAACAAATCAATAAGCCAAAATTCAAGAAAGAAAACTAAAAACAATTAAATATGAACTACGTGTTGCCACCTTAAAACGTTTCAAGGAGTAACACAAATCAATGAAATGAACGCGAGTATAACAAACACCATCAAATTAAAGAACAGAAGCAAAATATTATTTATATATGTATATACCTCGTTGAGCATCGAAATGAGCCTTGACTTCTTACTCCGAATCTCGGCCCCATCTTCACAACTGAGTGGATCTCGATCGTCTAAAATTCCACTTGCACTCAAACCCTCCATGGGAGAATCCATGAGAGCTGAATCAGCTGTTACTTTCTCAGCGTAAATTCCAGGACCCGCGACCTCACAGAATTCCTCGAGCAACAGCTGTGCAGGCTTCAAAAATCTCGATCCTTTGAGAATTGAAGCGTACCCAGTAAACGGCCCAAGAGGGACGGAGCTACGCGACACTTCGTTTGAGGCCGAGGCACTGCCATTAACAATGCCTGGAATCACATACCCAGCTCCACTACTAGACCCGTATCGTTGAAGATTAAGCTCGAGCGGAAGATTGGTTTGGTGGTGAGTAGGTTGGTGGTGAGAGGAGAGAGATAGAGAGAGTGGTTCTGGCTTGAACACCACCACTTCACTTCCATTATTATAGCTCTGATCGAAATCTCGCATGTTTTGAAGATTTTGAGGGGTAAAAAGAAAAGAGTTACTGTTCATGTCTTGGATAGAGTTTGGATTTAGAGGCAAAGAGTGGTTGGGATCCAAGTAAGCCGAGGAAGAAGAAGAAGCACCGTTCATAATTCCACCTACAAACCCCATCAGATTGACACTTTCTTCCTTGACAGCGCTGCCTTTGCAACCAGGTTCAGTGAGTTGGGGGTTCTGGTTATGGTGGTGGTGATGGTGAAACTCGTGGGTGTTCGTGTTGGTAGTGGTGCACGTTAGCAAATCGGAGGAAAGAAGAGAGGGATCGTAGAGAGGGAGTAAGCCTTGGAGGTTGGCGGTGGAGTGCTCCACAACACCACCTTGGTGGTGGTTCTGAGCTATGACTCTGAGTTTATCTCTTCTGCTTTGTTGTGGGACATGGTAGGGTTCAAAACCCTCCGCCATAGATTTACAGAGAGAAAGACAGACCCAAGAGAAAGTACTGAAAGAAAGAAAGAAGGTGAAGAAGAAGAAGAAGAAGATGGGTATATTAAAGAGGAAGAGAATAATAGAAATAGGAGAGAGAAATTGAAAGAGATGGAGTGATGAAATGAGATGCTATGATGATGTTAGTCTGAGCTGCAAAAGTATAGCAGATAGAGACTTAAGCAAGAGATACGTTGAATTGATTGAGAGAAGGATTGGGGCATGTGGTGCTCATTCAATTCGATTGAGAATTGAGATAGATACACACACTCTCACTCTCACACACACACACTCCACACAACAATGGTTGAGTTGAGTTGAGTTGAGTGGATCAGAGTGGGCTGAGCCTTGAGTGCATAGGGTTTCGAAGGGAACCGGACGACCACCGGCTATTTCCGGTAATAATGGAACTACTACTAACTGACTTGTGTTTGTGTTTGTGCCTCTGCTTGTGCTTGTGTGTATGTTTGTGCTTGTGCTTGTGTGTTTCAGATATTTCTGACAGACAGGGGTTTTGTTTTCTTTTTCATTTTCCTTCCTTTGTCGTTTTCTGTATTTTTCTTTTTCATTCAACAGGAGTTTATATATTTATAATATTTTCCACAGCAAAACTTAAGTAATAATTGAGTTTTTGTGGCATATTTTGAGAGTATACTTTCTTTCTCTCACCCTTTACCATCATACTGCCCACTATATGAGAGAAAGTAATTTTCATTGGTAATTTAATATTGATTCTTATTTGAATCTATTAATAATATAATTTTTTTTTTTGTATTTCGACGCCTAAAATTTAAGGTGAAAATATTGTATCTTTAACTTTACCGTGTATTAATGGATAATTCTTACACCATATAAAAAATTATGATATTTATCACAACTATTATACATGACCAATTATAGCAAGATACTTGTCATTTTTACATTTTTTTTTTATACCACTCACAATTTATTATGAAAAAAATGTACAATGGTGGTCAAAGTTGTGATTTTTATTTTATGTGATCCTGAAAATTTGTGATGTATGAATAGGTTTTTTCTGTGTACTTTGATTTTTTGTTTTTTTTTGTTTTGGGGGTTGAGGAGAGAGGGGGGGGGGTTATTTAAGGGGATGAGATGATGACGCACGTGAGAACGCGGGAACAGAGCGATGAATGAATGAAAGGCTGAGTTTGCCCTTCTCAACACTCATCCGCCAAAAAACTTTCTTGTTTCTCGCTTTACGAGGTTTTGTTCCTTTAATTATTATCTCTAAAACTATTATATACTATTACAAAAGTAATGAACAATATTTAAAAAGAGCAAAGTACCAATCTGTCCTGCCAAAACTACTGTTCAATTAATTAGGGGGGCACTGTTATTTATACCCACACAATCAATCATTGATTCTACACCACTCTTTGCCTGTTAAATGAATTGCACAGTTAACTGCAACTCAAATAATACTAATAAATGTAATGAGTAATTCAACTTGTTCATAAATACAAACATTAATAATTCAAACGGGTTGATACAACAACATATATGAGACGTTCATGATTCTTCTCACGCATCTAATTATTATTGTATTGAAAAAAAAAATTAGTACTAATAAATTATCATTGACAACAAGCATCTAGCTAGAATGGAGTCCGATTAATTTGGGCCAACACTAATACGATGGAGTATAAGTTAATTACTAATTGATCCTCAGATTTTACTTGAAGATGACTTTAAATTTTAAATGAAAAAAAAGTTAATGAATGCCTTAAAAAAACTTATTTTAAAAAAATTTTATGAGAAAGAAGAAAAGTAATTATTATTTTTTATGACTTTTTATATTTTTATGAAAGTATTGTCAAAATATTTTTAAATAATTTATTTACAATTGTCCTAAAAGTACTCTTTACTAATTTTAAAATGAGTAATGTTACAGACACAAACTATTTTACAACATTTTAAAAAATTGGTATTGTTGTCAACTTTTTACAGATTTCATTTGGGCTCATCATTAACATTATTTTTTCAATTACCAATAATTACTCACCACATCAATAATTTATAAATTTTTTAATAAAATTATTTATATCTCTAACATTACTCCTTTAAAATTTACCGAGCTCTTTCTATTTTTTTGGAAGGGAGCATATTTCACTCATCTCATATTTGAACACTGTAATTTCCAAAAAAAAAAAAAAAAAAAAGGAGTTGGATGCCGTTTTTAAATAAAAAGGGAGACGCTCCTTTTAACACTGCACATAGATAGGCACTCAAAAGTTAATAACTATATTATACTCAAAAGTACCCGTTTTAGGGAGAAAAAAGTATGGCGGGGATCCTAAAGCAAAAAAAAGAAAGGTAAGTATTCTTAAAGTTAGTTTATGCATGTCTGTGTGGTTATGATTACACGTAACCACCTAATTAAGTAGTAGTAACAAAGCTTTACTATAATAATGGTTGTCAAAGAGGAAAAAGAAGTATGGGAGTAAGTTGAATGGCCAAACTGATTCAATTTTGCATGTAAAAGGATAGTACAACGAGAGATATATGTTCAATACTCAATTAAAGCTTAAGCAAGAGTAGCTTTTTTCATTTGATTTTAAATAGTATTAGGGGTGGTTGGTGTGGCCAAAAGGCCCAAAACCAGTAGGATTGTAAAAGAATGGAGCTTTTTTCAAGTATTGAACGATTTAAGCTAAACTTGACAACAAAAATAAAATGTTCAAGCTAATGTTCAAATTTAATCTCGTCAAAAAATTCAAAATTTTGAGCTTGGTTTAGTTTGGCTAATCAAGACTCAAGAGCTCAAGCTCAATATCAAACTCTTTAACTTGAGATCTAACACAAGTATATCATCATATCAATATTAATCATATTACGAAGTCTATTTAGTTTGGATGAGTGATCCAAACTTCCAATTGATTAAAAACTTAATAAGATAAGAGTTTATTTTTCAAACTCATATCAAACTTATTACCAAACTCATAAACGAGTCTAGGCTCAACTTATTTTTTATCAACCCTTGTTATTCATGAGCATGTTTAAACAAATACTCAAACTTAACTTATTTGTATACAAACAAACATTAAGGCCTCTAATTATTTAGTAATTTCTTTTTAAGTGTGTAGTCCCTACCATCCCTTCTAGTTTTAAATTCTTGGACTTTCAATTTTAATCATCATATAGGATGTATACAATTTTTTTCTTTCTGGTGGGATTATGGACGTACGGGATGAAATTAAATTTAATATATAAATATTAAAAATTACTTGATTTGTTCATCATCTGTATTAGGACGTGTCATTTCTACAGGTTTAGAAAGTTATATCCAGTCAAAGAACATTGAACTTTCAGTTTTATTAGAATTTATTTAGACCAGTCTGAGTAGATCAGAATTAGGTCCACTCTTGCTTTTTTTATTTACTGATTTTTAGTACCTTAACTCATTATGAATCTCAATAATTAACATACTATATGCATCGTATCTGCATGTTAAGCTGAGGCCAATCCTAACCTCATCATATATTATGACAAGATTATAAATAAATGAAATTTAAATCATATATTATGAGTTATGACCAAACACCATGCGATGATGTGCTTAGGCCCCACCTCTTTCCAAGAATTTCTTGACCAGAGCACACAAAACATGCTGTAATATTCTATGTAGTTTGAGTAATCACGATGTTGATGACATTATTGGACCATACATGTATAAATCTAATCAATTATGACCCTCCTTATAATATGTGACTGTAACTAAAGCTGTAGAGTACACACGTACAAAAATATTAAGATGATTTTCAATAAGAAAAATAACCAAAAAGAAATATTATAATTTATAAAGGTTCTTCTTCATGGAAATACATTTGTTTTAAATATCTATAAAACTAAAAAAAAGCCTCTTCTTGTACAAGATGGGGATCTCACAATACAATTTTGAAAAGTTATGATCCGATCATAAATTTGTTTAGGATGATATATGAGTGAAAACTGCTCTCTCTCTCTCTCTCTCTCTCTCTCTCTCTCTCTAGCATTAAAGAAATTTTTTTTTTTTTTCAATTATCGTAATTCGAATGCAATATACAGTTGCCTCAGCACATGATATGGAGCATAATGATGTTATCACATGCATTCCAATATTCATCAATAAACGTGATATATAAAGGTTGATCAACCACTTGCTCTGCAAAACTAAAGTAATTATTATTAATTTTAATATAAAAAATTTTAAATATATATATGACAATAAATGTGATTGGTTAATATAATAAATGAATTGATCAACCACTTTTATTTTGTGTTTAAAAATTGACACAATTGTAAGACTCATATGGTAAAATTTGTAATATCATTAATATCATTCTACTCAACCAATAGCCTTGTAACTTTCCCATCCAAAAAAAAAAAAAAAATAGCCTTGTAACTTGATTGAAACTTTTTGGTATTTTCAATAGAGACGTTTAATATTTAAATCTTCCCCCCCCTTAATTATTGAATTACCAAAACAAAAATAAATTACTTTACTCTATATATAGATAAAACATGAGTAAACATTATTTTGATAGAAGATTTCACCAAGGCTGAAGTGGAAGTTGCTTTAAAACAAATGGCTCCCCTCGAGTCTCTTGGCCCTGACAATATGCCACCTATTTTTTTGCAACACTACTAGACGAGCATCGGCGATGATGTAGTTAAGGCTATCCTCTCTTGTCTTAATTCTGTCAATATTTTATTAGGTTTGAACCACACTTTCATAACTCTTATCCCTAAGGTTAAAAGTCCATAATATATTTATGAATTCTGCCCTATTGCACTATGTAATATTTTATATAAACTTGTCTCTAAAGTGTTGGCTAATAGATTGAAAAGAATTTTGCCTCAGATCATCTTAGAATCACAAAGTGCTTTCCAATGTGATAAGGAAATTTCAAATAACATTCTTGTGGCTTTTGAGACCCTCCATCATATGAAGATGAAGAATATAGGAAAGGTGGGACACATGGCTCTCAAATTAGATATGAGTAAAGCATGTGACAGACTTAAATGAGTTTTTTTTTGCAATAAATCATGGAAAAAAAAATGAGCTTTCATAGTACATGGATTGGCTGGATTTCGGTATGCATTCGATCTGTTACTTACTCTACTTTGGTATGTGGGGAATCTAAGGGCCATATTGTTCCAACTAGAAGTATTCACCAAGGGAATCCACTCTCCCCATATCTCTTTTTGTTAGGATTATTGCCCTTAAATCCTATTCTATGATGCTATGTATGACACTATGTATGACTTAATGTTGTTATTAATAAAGTTGTTTTATTATTATCTAAAATAATGGTAACATGAATATTTGGATATTATCATATAATCCATGAGATGCATAGTATATGATTTAGTCACAGAAGATATAAATCACAAGTTCTTTGTAAACTCAGAATTTTAGTTCGTTGTCAATGATGAAATTGGGCATTTCATCTGCGAATACTATAACATATTAACTAAGATTATTTGTCTTGATCATGGAAGTAAAGACTTCTTCTAGTTGATATGTTGATATATTTTAAGAGTTAAGACATATTGAACTAGACCGCTGTGAGATTTATTATTCTCCTAACGACTGTCAAATGAATAATAAATATCACGACCTCTATTTACATGAACTCTTAATTCTAAGAGAATAATAGACCTAATCACGAAGTGTAGGTTGCTTTGATATATTAAGAGTGAGATCTAAAGTCACGATCAAAACCTCAGTATGTTGGGCAGCCACATTTTGTGTTAATTGAACATATATTCTCAATATGGAATTTATAATTTCTTAACGGAGATATAAAATATTCTCTTGAGATAAGTTTAATGAGTTTGGTTATTCAGAGTATTAGGTCTAATCACGTTAATAAGGAGTTACTAAAGTATATATTTGTGAAATTGGATTTCATAAATATATGATGAATAACTTAAAGGATTAAACCGAGTACTCAAGGATTAAGATGTAGTAATTTTTTAAGTGGCAATTAACATTCATGACTTTGTATTACTACAAATATTTTATGAAGGGGTTGTATGTATAATAAAGTATTAGGATATAATTTATTAATAAGGCCTAGAGAGTAATTATATTTATATAGTGGTATTAAATATAATTAATAGTAACTTTGAACTTGTCAAGAGTTAACAGAAAAGCCCAAAGTCCATTGGAGCTAGTGTCTTATTTGTTTCCTTTTGGTCCCACTCCAAGCCACATACTAAAACTCAATTGGAATGACCCAAAAGGCTAACCCAATTAGATAATCAATTATAAAGAAAGAAACATACAGAATTTTGGAAGAGAATGAAATGGTTTGTATGTGAGTATAAAACACTCTCTTATTCTCCCTTGAACATACACATATAAACTGATTAAGAAACCACACTTCTTGGGCATGAGTGGAATTAGAGTGAAGATTAAAAATGTTCCTAAGTACTTCTATTCTTTGGTTTTGAATTTCACCGTACCAAGGTACATTCTCTTGTTCTTATATTCTGAAATTTATATAGTACATGTTATCAATTACGAATGAAGTAGATCCGTTATTTTTTCTGCTACGTTTGTTTTGTATGCGATACAAACATATTTTTCCAACACTTTTTGCTATGTTTTGAAGGTTTGAATGGGCTAATTCAACATGCTGTAGACGTTGGTCATATTGAAGGCTTTTCTCTTTGCAGAAATGGCCTGAAAATCTCTCATCTTTTCTTTGCAAATAATAGCCTCCTCTTCTATAGAGCACGGGAGGGTGATGTTGAAACCATCCAGGAAATTTTGAGAAAGTATGAGAAAGTTTCGGGTCAAAAGATAAATTCCAAGAAGACAACTCTCTTCTTCAGCAAGACAATCTCTAAGACCTCAAAGGATTTAATAAAAAAATATGCTTGGAGTCCTGGAGATTAAGGAGTATGAGAAGTATCTGAGCCTTCCTGCAGGGGGGGGGGGGGGGGGGGGGGAAGTAAGAAGGCGAGCCTAAATTACAAAAAAGACAAGGTTTGGGGCAAATTGCAGGGTTGTAAGGAAAAGTTACTATCACAAGCTGGGAAGAAAGTTTTTTTTGAAAGCGATGGTTCAAGCCATTCCCATTTTTGCTATGAGTTGCTTTCGTTTACCGGTAGACCTTTGTCAAGATATTGAGATGCTTATTCGAAAATTTTGACGGGGTAGATGGGTGATAGAAGGAAGATTCATTGAAAGAAATGGGAAGTTCTTTGTTTACCAAAAGTAGAGGGAGGATTGTGATTCAAAGACCTGTGTAGATTCAATGAAGCAATGTTGGATAAACAGATTTGGCATTTGATTCAAGACACTGACTCTTTATTTTATCGTGTTTTGACTATTTTCAAGGCTAAATACTTCCCAAACATCTCTATTTTTGAAGCTAAGTCTGCCTCGGGTTCGTTTGCTTGGAAAAGCATCCTCCATTCCAGAAAAATCATAGTACAAGAAGCACGATAGAGAATTGGGGAAGGTAAATCTATTTCGGATTTTCCATGATCCTTGGTTAATGAATTCAGCTACAGTCAGAGTGATCTCTCCCTCTATCCTTTTGGCACCCGATGCTATTGTTGATACTCTTATTGGTCCTCATACAGGTTGGTGGAACATTCATACTATTGATATTTTTTTTACCCACCTGAAGCTAAAGATATAAAATTCATGCCTCTTTGCTCCATTCCACAGCCTAATATTCTCATTTGGCCAAAGGAAAAATCTAGAAGCTACTCGATAAAATCAGGATACAAGGCCCTCAGTGAATCCCTCACTCATGCCACGGTCAAACCTAAAACTTTAGAAGCTCAAAAAATTTTCTAGAAAAGCATTTGGAAATCGAAAACACCGAGTAAGATAAAGCACTTCCTGTGAAAATGTTGTTCTAATTCTTTGCCTACAAAGGTGAGTTTGTTAAAAAGAACCATTATTCATGATCCCATTTGTCACGCCTACTCAAAATATTCTGAGGTTGTGATGCATGCCTTATGGAATTGTGAAAAACTCCAGTAGGTTTGGGCAAAGAACTTTGGTTGGGTGGATAGAGATAAAGCTGCCTTGGGCTCTTTTTCAGACTTAGTGAAGCTAATTCAGGACAAACCTCAGGCTGTGCCTCTCTTTGAAGTCACAGCGTGGGCCATTTGGTATCAAAAGAAAAAATCTCACTTACAGAAGGCTTCATTGTCACTTGATAGAATTGCAAATTTTGCCAAGCAGTACCTGCATGATTTCAAGAGTTCAGAGAACACACCTGCTTAGACTAGATTGTCGAGCCTCAGGAAATGGAGTCCTCTAGCCTCAGGGTATTTCAAGACAAATTTCGATGGTGCAATGTTTGATGAAGCCGATCTTGAAGTGGTCATTCACAATTTTGAAGGTGTAGTCATGGTTGCCCTATCGGAAGAAAATTAAAAAAACCATCATCTGTGGTGGCTTTGGAACTGCTAGCAGCAAGAAGAGCAATGTCTTTTGTCCTCGAAGCAAATTTTCATCAATCTTCTTTTGAAGGAGACTCTGAGACATTGATATACTCTCTTCGCGGCGGTGGTTTGAAAAATTCTTATGTAGGTCACATTATAAAAGACACTTTGTCTTATGCAAACTCGCTTCAAGTTTCTCTTTCTCTCATGTTGTTAGGCAAAATAATGCAATTGCACATGCCTTAGCTCAAAGAGCAAGACTTTCTTTCCCTTTACAAGTTTGAATGGAGTCTGTTCCTCCTTATTTAAATTCTATTGTTTGTACTGATTTACCTATTCCTTGAATAAAATGGCAGCAAGTACTTTTTCTTAAAAAAAAAAAAAAAACTTTTGATCTCTAAATTTTGCCCAATTTTCAATTTATTCTTTTTTTATTGATTGTTCAAAAGTTACAATGGAGTATAAAGGATTTAGACCATGGACATTTCCATTGAAAATACAGGAATGTGCCAGTTAAACTACAATGCTTTTGGCTATTTTCAATATGATCTTTAGAGTTTTGAAAGCAACAATCATATCCTTAAAATTTGTAAAATCCTCCAATGAGGTTCACATGCTAATCTAGAGTCTAGACATGAATGTTAACATTTTAAAAACAATTTTTTAACAAAACCTAGGCGGGAATAAGTTACTAGTTCTCGTATCATTAACGATTTGTCACTTAGATTTTGTTGTAAAAATGTTGTAAGTTCTTGTTGGATAAACACATGTTTGTATTCGCATACAAGACATATGCAGCAGAAAATTAATGGATCTATTTCATTCGCAATTGATAACATGTACAACGCAAATTTTAGAATATAAGAACAAGAAAGTGTACCTTGGTGCGGTGAAATTCAAAACGAAAGATTAGAAGTACTTGAGAACACTTTTAATCTTCACTCCAATTTCATTTGTGCCCAAGAAGTGTGGTCTCTCGATCAGTTTATATGTGTGTGTTCAAGGGAGAATAAGAGAGTGTCCAACACTCACATACAAACCATTTCATTCACTTACAAAATTCTGTATGTTTCTCTCCTTATAACTGATTATCTAATTGGGTTTGCCTTTTGGACCATTCTAATTGGGTTTTAGTATGTGACTTAGAGTGGGACCAAAATGGAACAAATAAAACTCTAGTTCCAATGGGCCTTGGGCTTTTCTGACAAGTCCAAAATTACCATTAATTATATTTAATACCACTATATAAATATAATTGCATTCTAGGCCTTATTAATAAATTATATCCCAAGATTTTATTATACATGCAACCCCTTCATAAAATATTCGTAGTAGTACAAAGTCATAAATAATGACTGTCACTTTAAAGATTACTACAGTTTAATCCTTAAGTACCCAGTTTAATCCTTTAAGTTATTCATCATATATTTATGAAATTCAATTTCAAAAATATATACTTTAGTAACTCCTTACTAAAGTAGTTAGGTCTAACATTCTGAATAACTAAATCCATTAAACTTATCTCAAGGGAATATTTTATATCTCCGTTAAAAGATTATGAATTCTATCTTGAGAATATATATTCTATCAACACTAAATGTGTCTATCCAACATACTGTTTTGATTGTGACTTTAAATCTCACTTCTGATATATCAAAACAACCTACACTTCATAATTAGGTCTATTATTATCTCACGATTAAGAGTTCATGTAAATAAAAGTCATGAGATTTATTATTCATTTGACAATCGTTAGGAGAATAATAAATCTCACAACAATCCAATTCAATATGTCTTAACTCTTAAAACATATCAACTAGAAGTCTCCACTTCTATGATCAAAACAAATCATTTTAGTTTATATGTTATAGTTTTCACAAATGAAATGCCCAATTTCATCACAATTTCATAATTGATTACGAACTAAAATTATGACTTTACAAAAAATTAATGATTTATATCTTCTGTGACTAAATCACATAAATCATATACTATGCATCTCATTAGTTATATGATAATGTCCAAATATTCATGTTACCATTATTTTAGATAATAATAAAACAATTTTATTAATTACAACTGTGGGGGCCAGTTAATCAGGAGGTACTTTTAAGGTTGTACTAACTGGGCCTATGGTCCAATTCGAGGACATTAGCCAATCTGAGGATGTTCAGATAAGATTAAAAGGGGAACGGAGTAAGGAGAAAAGTTGAGATAATATGAGATAAGTCCAATGAATGTTCGAAGAGCATTTGTATCAGTATGTGTATAATAGAAAAAAGATGGTAAATTTACACATTCAAGCCCCAAAATCACCAACATCAATCAAACTAAAAATATGTAAACTTACAAAGTTACTACAGTAAGAACATTCGTATCAGCTCATACACAAATTTCTGTCTATTTTGCAAAAAAACTTACATTTACTTTTTTACATACTTATTTTTCAAAACACCACATATCAAATTATCTATTTTACAATACATTTCATTAAAATATCAATTTTTTAAAAAAAAAAATTATTTCTCTTTCTTCACACACATGATACAAATTATACACTTTTTTCTATTATACACAGACTGATGTAAATACTCTAATTATGTAAATATACACTCCTACTATAAATTTGAATATATTTTTTTTAAAAAATTCTCTCACCTCTTATCTTATCAAATTCTTCTCTCTTTTTATATTTCTCTCACTTTATGGAGATAATAATAAACAAAAAATGATCATTTAAAAAAATAGAAAGTAAAATAGATAATTGTAAGGACGCGATTTGTAACGACCCGTAGCAGCGTTGGGTTCGTACGTAAAAATGCCCAAACAATATCATTTGTAGAGCGTGGGTTTGAAAGGCTAGGCCTTGGTCACCAGACGGTGGTTTTTCGTGGTGTTCATACATGGATAAAGAGTGTTCGCCCTAGGAGTTTTTCTCCTGGAGGCGGGCTGGGTGGCTTTGGTTTTTGGCCATTTTTCTCAGCCCTCTCTCTGGATTGCTTACTTTTCCTTTTATACTAGCATGTGTTCCTTATCTTTCGTCCACGAGTAGAGTCGACTTTTTCAAGACTGATACTTGTCCCATCAGCCCATATCCAGAGTGGTTTGGGGGTGGTTGTAAAAGCTGGAGAGTATGGCTCTGTCAGGTGCAGAGTATTGAATGGCAGTAAGGGCAGCTTTCCCTGGTCATTATTTTTTCCAGCGCATCCTTCTCTATTGACCTAGATATTTTAGATTTTTCCCAAGCCGCTCCTATACCGTTTTTGCCCTTCCCTCCAGTGAGACCTCGGACATGCCGATGACTGAATCATCCTCGGCTGTGTCCCAAAACTATTCTGTACTTGTATTACCGAGCCTAGGCTATAACCTTCCTCGGCTTGGGCCTTTGGGCCCTAATGAATAAATGGGCCAGGGCCATAAATTATGGGGCCCCACAATAGCCCCTCAAAATCCTGCTGTCCGACCTCTTGGTTGGAGAGGAGGGTTTTGGTAATGCCAAGCCTTTATTACGGCTCGCTTAACTCTGTCCTTCATTAATGTTGGTGTCTCTTCATCTACCCAGGAAACATACCGGGCTACGAGACATTCCTCTGAATTCATCCACAATGCGTTCCTGCCGTTTGATTATCCAAAATGCGCCTTTAATGATTTCCCCTTACGAGACCATTTAAATTCAATGGTTATTGACGGTGTGGGGAAGTGGAACGGGTATTTTCTCGTTTACCGATTTTCTTGGAAATCTGGACAGATTAAATACGTTCCATTTTGCCCTTCATATAAGAAGAAAAGCGAGAGGTTATTTCTCTTGTACAGAGACCCTTTTAATCCTTCTGAAATCTAAAAATCCTTAGCCTCCCCTAGAGTTTCCCTTATCCGCTCGCTCACACCTTCAATCGTGATAAGTCCAAGATAGGAGTGGGAATGAAGAGACCATACCCTTCCCAGAAATGCTACGTTCTTGTGAAACTCAAAATGGCTCGGTCAGGGCAGGGATGGGAGAGACTCAAGATATCTCTCATCCTCATTTCAGTCAAAATCCGAAGCAGGGGCTCGTTGCGTCAAACTTTTGGTGCGACTGAGCTGGGATCACCCATTATCAGTACCAGCCGCTCTTTTATGAGTATAGCTAACATGACACTAACGTGTTAGGAGTCAGGACTGACGCAGGGACAAAGTATCCCTGCTTCTTCCTCTCTTCCTTCACTAGTGCCTCCTTTTGACTCTCTTTCTTCTTCTTTTCACCACCAGATCCATCCTGGTGCTTTTCCTTCTTCCTCTTCTTCTCCTCTCCCACCAAGAAAGGTCCTCCTCTCAATATAGGTGCCACTGGGGCAGAGTTTGGAAAGACTTGGGAGCTGAGCTTAACAAGATTTCTGTTTGTTTGTTTGTTTTTTTTTTTTTTTTTTTTTTTTTTTTTTTTTTTATTGTTCTTGTAACTCATTTTCTATATAGGCTTTGTTTAAGCCCTTCATTGTACGCTGTAACACCTCTTTACATTAATAAAGGTCGTCATTTCTTGATTTCGTACATTCTATCTCTTCTTTCGAAATAGTTATGCCGTGAATAGACGTACTATCCTGTAATTTCTTTTATTTTTTATTTTTATACTATGAACGATGCTTGGGGCCGAAATCCCAGTTAATAAAAAGATCTTGCTCTGTGCTTATTGGAACTATCTAGCATAATAAGGCCGACTTAAATAAATGGCACTTAGGGCAGAAACCTTTACTGAGACAATAATGTTTATAATAAACTTAATAACATTGTTTGGCACAATAATGCCGACCTGAGAAAGCGATACTTAGGGCCAAAATCCCTTACCAAGATAAAAGATACTATTATGAACTTATGAGAGCCGTTCGGCACAATAATGCCAACTTGAACAAATGACACTTAGGGTCGAAACCCTTGCTAAGGAAAACATATTATTATCAACTTAATAGAGTTGTTTGGCACAATAATGCCGACTTGAGAAAACAATACTTACCCCAAAATAGCCGAGATGACAGTTGAATGCTTGGTGAGGTATAGGAGGTAATCATCCGAGGACATATAACCCAAAAATGAACAGTCCCTACAAGTTGCCGAGTAATAAGGCGTTTCACCATCTTCCTAATAACCTTCATAGCTTTAACCTCTTCTGGTACTTGACCCGAGGATTGAGCAACTTAGAATTCTTATTAAGCAGCTGACCTTTCCATAGGTTTGAGTCCGAGGATCATGCAATATCTTGGTTCTGTCCAAAACTTGATATTTAAGTAGTTGGTTTCCCCATAGGTTTGAGTCCGAGGACCATGCAATACCATGGTTCTGTCCAAAACTCAGTTTGAGTCCGAGGACCATGCAATACCTTGGTTCTGTCCAAAACTCAGTTTTTTCTTCTAAGTAGTTGGTTTCTCCATAGGTTTGAGTCCGAGGACCATGCAATACCTTGGTTCTATCCAAAACTCAGTTTCCTCTTCTAAGTAGTTGGTTTCCCCATAGGTTTGAGTCTGAGGACCATGCAATACCTTGGTTCTGTCCAAAACTCAGTTTTCTCTTCTAAGTAGTTGGTTTCCCTATAGGTTTGAGTCCGAGGACCATGCAATACCTTCGTTCTGTCCAAAACTCAGTTTCCTCTTCTAAGTAGTTGGTTTCCCCATAGGTTTGAGTCCGAGGACCATGCAATACCTTGGTTCTGTCCAAAACTCAGTTTTCTCTTCTAAGTAGTTGGTTTCCCCATAGGTTTGAGTCCGAGGACCATGCAATACCTTGGTTCTGTCCAAAACTCAGTTTTCTCTTCTAAGTAGTTATTTTCCCCATAGGTTTGAGTCTGAGGACCATGCAATACCTTGGTTCTGTCCAAAACTCAGTTTCCTCTTCTAAGTAGTTGGTTTCCCCATAGGTTTGAGTCCGAGGACCATGCAATATCTTGATTCTGTCCAAAACTTGATAGATATTGATAAGTAGTTGGGGGAATTAACCCTTCGGCTATGGCATGAAACCCTGGTTTTAGGGGAATTAGCTCCGCGGCCAAGCCCCTAGAACCATCCGTGCGGCTGACGCTACAAAGCGTAGCCCCTAGTAAAGAAACATAGCCCCTAGTGGAACTTCACGCTAGAACACTACGACTGGCTGTTACAAATGACAAGGGAACTGTCTCGACCTACTGCCTATGCCAACACACAAGCTTTCCCCACAGACAGCGCCAATTGTAAGTACGCGATTTGTAACGACCCGTAGCAGCGTTGGATTCGTACGTAAAAAGGCTCAAACAATATCATTTATAGAGCGTGGGTTTGAAAAGCTAGGCCTTGGTCACCAGACGGTGGTTTTTCATGGTGTTCATACATGGATAAATAGTGTTCGCCCTAGGAGTTTTTCTCCTGGAGGCGGGCTGGGTGGCTCTGGTTTTTGGCAATTTTTCCTAGCCCTCTCTCTGGATTGCTTATTTTTCCTTTTATACTAGCATGTGTTCCTTATCTTTCGTCCACGTGTAGGGTCGACTTTTCCAAAACTGATACTTGTCCCATCAGCCCATATCCAGAGTGGTTTGGGGGTGGTTGTAAAAGCTGGAGAGTATGGCTCTGTCAGGTGTAGAGTATTGAATGGCAGTAAGGGCAACTTTCCCTGGTCATTATTTTTTCCAGCGCATCCTTCTCTATTGACCTAGATATTTTAGATTTTTCCCAAACTGCTCCTATACCGTTTTTGCCCTTCCCTCCAGTGAGACCTCGGACATGCCGAGGACTGAATCATCCTCGGCTGTGTCCCAAAACTATTCTGTACTTGAATTACCGAGCCTAAACTATAACCTTCCTCGGCTCGGGCCTTTAGGCCCTAATGAATAAATGGGCCAGGACCATAAATTATGGAGCCCCACAATAATATAATATGTTTGTTTTTAAAAAATAATGGTGTAAAATTTAAAAATAAATTCTTATACTAAAATAGGCTTAGAAAAAATTGCACAATTCGATGCTCTTAGGATAAAATTTGATAGTAAGAAAACAAAAGGAAAAAACAGAAATGAAAAAACAGCACGTGAGCTTTTATCCTGACAGATGGAAATACAGTAGTACAGGGGTGAGGGGGACTATTGATGGAGGTGGGGGATGTCCAGGTGACATCGTCACGCTAATGTTGTTATCTGTCATAGTCTCATAGTCATAGATACGCTCTATAGTCTTTACCCAAAACTGTTGTTGTAAAGAGTGAAAGAGACTATTTGACAAATCTTTTGCTTGGAGAATAAGGAGATATAGCCCGAAATTGCCGTCGTTCGACGGAACGGTGTTTCAGTAATCAGTAGAGTACTGTAGTGTCATATATATAGTCCTTTATCAATTAATGCACCCTTATCGTACACTGCTTTTGCTTGTACCATTAACCAGGGTCCCCATTTCCCACTGCCAGCCACTCTCCTTAACTTCCTTTTTTTTTCTTTTTTTCTTTTCTTTTTGCTGAATCTTAACTTCCTTTTACTACTTCTTTATTTTATTTATCTATATCACTAATAATAATAAGGTTTAATTATTACATTGTTAGATTAGAGTGTTCACATTAAATGTTCTAAAATAGACAAAATGCTATTTCAGCAACCAAAATCCTAAAAAACCCACTATATCAATGGTGCCAAAGAGTTAAAATTTTTAACACCTAGCTATTGTAAACTGTCATTTTTGACACTTTACTGTAGCTAAACAGTAAATATAAAAATTATTATTTAAATAAGAGAGAGAGAGAGAGAGAGAGAGAGAGAGACTTGAGAGGTAAAATAAATAAAGAAAAAAATATTTAAATTAAGTGATAAAATAATAAAGTATTTAATGTTAGATGTATTGTAAAATGATGTATTAAGATAGATAAAATGACTTTTTGAGTTATTAAAAACTAAAATTTTTAGAACATTTGATGTGAATCCTCAAAAAAATCAAACTATTGTCCCATTTTTCAAAGAAAAATTATAGAACAACTTTTTATACAACTTTTGTCATAACTCATCGCATGTTAAGTTATGAATAATAGAGGTGTGGACTAGTCACTATTTTTTTTACCACTCACAACTTATCACTTGACAAGTTATGTAAAAAGTTGTGATCATAGCATTATAATGTTTTATTTTTGTCCTTATATTTAAAATTTGTATAAAAAAGGTTCATATAGTTAGTTAATTATTGCTTTGCCTTTCAAGTTGAGATTGTTAACCAAAATATCATATATTTTGATAACAGTAAAGGAGGGAAGAGGTTGGTCATTCGAATATTTTGTTTGCTTCTTTTTACGTCTATTTGGAGACAAGGGACTAGGGGTGTGCAGAAAACCCACCGACCCGACCCACCGGGTTGGGTCGGTTTTTAAGGCTTGGTGGGTTGGGTTGGGTTATCAAAAAAATTATTATGGCGGGTCGGGTTGGGTTTGGGTCATAAAATTACAAACCCGCCAAACCCGACCCGACCCACCCATATTTAATATATATTTTATATTTAATAAT
Source organism: Quercus lobata (assembly GCF_001633185.2). NCBI lineage: Eukaryota > Viridiplantae > Streptophyta > Magnoliopsida > Fagales > Fagaceae > Quercus > Quercus lobata. The sequence continues at coordinate 28,450,093 of NC_044910.1, read as the reverse complement.
TTTTTAAAAAAAAAATCAATTGTAGGGCACTTTTATATATATATATATATATATTATATTTAATAATTTGCATTTCCTCAATTCCTTCTACTAATACTAATTATATATATATATATATATATATAATATTATATAATTAATAAATTTTTTTAATTAACCAATTCTTCCTATCCTATATAAAAGCCAATTAATTCACACAAATTCTAATAAATTACTATGGTTGTTTAGTCATTAGTGTTGAGTCTTTGAGGAGTTACATTGATACTAATCTTTAGGTTTTTTTAATATATTAATATTTATATTTTTTTTTCTACTCAATTTAATAATAAAAAAAAATTGTCAAACCCATGGGTTCAACCCGACCCAACCCGACCCACGCGGGTTGGGTTGGGTTGGGTTGGGTTGGACTTATGTGATGGGTTGGGTTGGGTCGAATTTTTTTTGACCCACCATGGTGGGTCGGGTCAAAAAATTCCCTTAACCCGACCCAACCCGACCCATGCACACCCCTACAAGGGACGCTCCATGTTTATGTTAGGGTAGGACCACCCTAACTTGTAAAAAAATAAATGTAAATATATTCTTCAAAAAAAAAGGCACTAATCTAACCTATTTTGGCCACAGTAATAAAAATGTTGAACACCCTAACTTAAGAGTTACAAGAATTTGAATTCAACAAAAATAAGATTAATGCTACATTCACAACATTTTCCACTATAATTTCACAACAAATCTTATGTAGTAAACTATACTACTGATTTTATTTTGGGCTCAATACTGCATCATTTTTTATCCACCAATAACAATTTGTCACATAAAATTTGTTGTGAGAATATTGTGAATATAACATTACTCCAAAAATAATTTTGGCCTTCCAACATAATCCTTAACCCCTTTAAAAAAATGCTTAAAGAACAACAATAAAAATTAGCTAAAATAATAACAACAATAACCCAAACAAAAGCAAGATTAGATCAAACAAGAAGTAAACAAATCATTGAATAAAAAGCCTATTGAAAAACAAACAAAAAATTCATAATCATTCAAATTTGTAACCCGTTCAACCCATTACATAAAAATAATATCTCATTTCATTTTTCCTTAAAAAATGGTACCAAAAGAAATATTGTGGTCGTGAGTTCTCCTTGATAGTGCCAGTAGTTATGCTCTCTTTGGTTTTGTAGTTGCAATAATTTTGTTATCTTTAACGATTTGGCTTGTAGTATTAGCAAATATCATTCATTTCTCTCTCTCTCTCTCTCTCCATTTTTTCTCCTATCTATTATCATTTTAGACTTTCTCTCACTTTATCACTCTCATCTTAGTATTCTCAATTTCAATTTTATCTTATATCAATATTTTTTTCCCTTTTATCTTTGTTAGTAGAAAGAAAATTGTAACACTTCATGTATTTATGTGATGATATATTTAAATTATCTCTTTATTAAATTTTTTATAATTTAAGTTTGTTTATAACCACCCTAAAAAAAATTCCTAAAACTACCGCTGATTAAAGATAGAGAAAATCAAAGCAACAATAATAGGACGTTTTTTAGAACAAACATAACTTTTCTTGTAATTAAATAATAATAACAATAAAATTTTAACTCATCGTTAATTTATTCTAATATTGTCCATTTTTTAAAGCCTATGTTTTTACACCTCATCTTTCTATTTAATATTTATATGTTTTTTTAATAAAAAAATAATATTTTAATTTCAAATTAGGTTCTTCAATTAAATTCCAATAACATGGTTAAATTTGACTAATGCATTATAAATAGTGTAATTCATTAGTCAATGCATTTATTATATTTAATTAGGAAATCTAAAGTATTACACGTAAAGGATTGCACTTAAGTTTTATAATTTATAATTTATAATTTAGTTTTTGGATTTACAAATGCTTTTAAATTATTTTAGTTTAAACTAATTTGAACTAATTGTCTTCATCGTTAAAGTAACCTAACACTAAATAAATTATATTATATTTTATTTTCTCTAATTAAAATAGACATATTATTTTATGCCATTTTATAATAAAATTATTTATTAATATCATTATATTTAAATGTGTCATATATAAATAATTTTGTTGCCAAACTTTTCCATACACTGCACATATTATTTATATAATACATATTATTAGTTTTGGTAGGTATTGAAATTTTTTTTATTTAAAATAGGCATGTGAAAAAAAAAAATCAAACATGTGATTCATACAAGTAACCTTTGTTTGAGACTAAAAAAAGTGAAAAGTGATAGAAAAAGAGAGCTTTATAAATTTATTTGTGACTTTTTGGTTTTAAGAATTGTTTTTTACTTAATTAGATATTTTTTTCTTAGGAAAAAAATTGAAACACACAAACAATTGCAATAGATCAGACTCTAGTTCCTATATATATAAAAATAATAGTAAATAGATCAGACTCTAGCTAAATTTTTGGTTATGATTTTACAATTTGATTAACATTATTTTGACATTTTCTTAAGAATGAATGAAATAATCTCCTGTGATGCCAAAGGTCTTGTAGTTGAATTGACATCTTCTCATGTATAAAGTGATTGGGGGTCTAGGGGGGAAAGGGTTCGAGTTGCGGGAGTAGCAGAATGTTGTAATTATTTCTCAAAAAATAAATGAAATTATAAAATATGAGTGCCTTTATTTTGAAAACGGGAAAATACTCCGTGTTGTTTCCTATCTTATTTATTTATATTACTTACTTAAAAAATAAATATTTTATTTCAGAATTATATATTTATTAATTTATTTGATTTGAAATTAAAAATGATTTAAAAAAATCATACATTTTTAATTTAGAAATATGATCTTTGATAGATATAAAAATATTCTGTGATAAGAACAAAATTTAACTTAAACGATGGTGTTGTTAAATCGGTTTTCACATTCAGGTTCAGGAAAAAAAAAAAAAAAAAACTATAATGATTGAAGAAAAGAAAAGGAAAAAGAAAATTATAATTGTTGCTTGAATGGATTTCTCTATAAAAATAATATATATTTTTTAAAAGTACATTTACTCTTTAATTTTGACTGAAAAAGGATAGACCTACTCAAATTATTAAGCTCCTGCTTTTCTCTTCCTCTTCTGCCACGAACTATTTACCGTTTGATAATCCTCGAAGATGATATTCTAACTTGATATTCTGTTACTATCAATGTTGGCGGCCCCTCAGCAGTACCACAGGACCTCACCACCTGTGTTAATTGTTGCCAGATGGTAGGCCACTATAGGACAATGACGTTCGCATTTTCTATGGAGTACAATGTAAGGATAATGCCGGATCATCAATAAATTCCTCTTTATTTCACCATTTTCACTTTTCCACTCTTTATTTTATTTTATTTTTATAAGCACTATTCTACTCTTTATTTTATTTTTTTTATGAAATTACGCTCTTATCTTTGAGGTTTGAGATCATCTCTGACCACCTAAAAGGAAAAAATATTTTCCCTCTGGACATCTATTTGACAAAATTTTATTAAATTGATGTTAAAAAATATTAGAATAATGCTAGAGACAAACTATTTTACAAAAAAAATTTACAAATTACTTATGTGGTGAGTGATTATTGGTAAATGAAAAAATGATATTAATGATAGGTTTAGATGAAAACCAATAAGAGGTTGGTTACATCAACATTTTATAAAAATGTTGTAAAATAGTTTATGACGGTAACATTAATCAAAATATTATTTACTAACTTATCCAATTAATATGTATTTTGTTGAGTATAGGAGGTCATGGCTTGATTGTTATATGAGTTCAAATAATAGTTTTCAGTGTTTAATAAAATGTTTGAATTGCAATTCTAAATGAGTGATCAAGCACTGTATTCTGAGAACACATATGGAGTGATGTTTAGTTTTGAGTAATAATGCTCAATGACGTTATTGTAAATATTTTGAAAAATATGAGACCCAAAAAATATGAGACCCACGTGATTCGACAATACACAAACCAAACATACTCATACAACTTTAAAAAGCATGGACCCGCTAAATAACTACCACTTGATTTAAAAAAAAAAAAAAATTGGAACTAAACGTACAACTTATTATTTCACATTTGAAAATATGTTATTAGAAATATGGTACTAAGCACATTTTTTTTTTGGTATAATGAATGCTTTAAATACATATTTTCACAATACTTTTTAAATTATAATTTTCACATCATTTTAAAAAACCAATACTAAGCTTTCTTACCAAACAACATGTATTTTTGCAATTTATGATGCATGTTTTGGTTGTGTATCTGCTTGTCATGACTCATGAATGTGACTAAAGATTGAGCAAAATCCAGTCTTATTTACTTCTATGAGTAGACAAGTCATAAATTAAAAAAACATAGAGAGAAATGTTGTGTTCACAAAATTTTCACAATACTTTTATATCAAATTTTAAATGGCAAATTGTTATTGATTGTTATTGGTGAACAAAAAAATAATTTTAGTGGTGAATTCAAATTAGAATCAATAACAACTGACCACTTATGATTTGTTATGAAAGCGTTTTGAAAATATTGTAAATGTAATACTTTTTAAATGTAAAAGGTGGCAAATATGGATTGTGAAAAATAAAAAGTCATCTACCCATAAAAAGGTACCATTAATTAACTTTTCTTTGCTTCTTTTTCCCTAATTCTAAAATCAATTGTTTTAATGAAAGAGTATTTTAAACTATTCAATACGACTTTTACTTCTTCCTGTTCTTCTTATAAAAATCGGCTAAAATTGCCTGTAAAATGGAGTAGCTACACCACATCGCAAGTGGCAGTGAAAAAATCGCACCACACCATGCATGCATGCGCGCACACACATATATTAATATGAATATTAATATTAATATGGAGTAGCTACTCTATGAGTTGTTTTAAACTCCCCATTTCACTTTGCCAGGAGATTGAGACTATGATTCGACAGTTTTGGTGGGGACAGCGTGGTACAAGAAGACGTATTCATTGGGTAAAATGGCGCACTTTGTGTAGGTCAAAAGCCTATGGAGGTATGGGGTTTTGGGAACTCAGAAATTTTAATGACGCCATGCTCGCCAAGCAAGTATGGCGCCTATTAAAAAATCAAGACTCCGTTTTTTACAGGTTCTTTAAATCAAAATATTTCCCACATAGGTCTATTTTTGATGCTAAAGACACTAAAGGGTCTTTTGCATGGAAAAGCATTTTGAAGGGTAGAGAACTCATTAAGGGGGGATTGAGGTGGAGAATTGGGGATGGTGCACAAGTGAGTATTTTTCATGATTCTTGGCTGCCTGGGTCTCAACATGGTAAGGTGTTTTCCCCTGCACCTGAAAGCCATGAAAATGCCTTGGTTTATAGCTTAATTAACCATGAAGATAGGAGTTGGAATGTGGCTGAGATTGATAGAGTGTTCTTACCTGATGAGGCAGCCACCATCAAGGCTATCCCACTGAGTTTGTTTGCTCAAAAAGACCTTCCTTTTTGGCCGTTTTCCCGTGATGGAAGGTTTTCTGTAAAATCTGGTTATCACCGTTTAATGGAGCTTGATGAAACAGAGCTGCATGGTACGACGCACACTGGGAATGCATCTCCGGTTTGGAAGACCATTTGGCGCATGAACGTGCCAAATTGTGTAAAGTCTCTTGTATGGCGAGCTGGGAGAGATGCCCTTCCTACACGGGTGAATTTGGTCCGGCGAAGAGTTCTTATCGATGCGTTATGCCCAGAATGCAAGGTGCAGTCAGAGGACACGCAGCATGCTCTCTAGTCCTGCCCGATTCTAAAGGATGTGTGGAAAGTGATTTTTGAAAAGCTTGTGGCAGACATGGGATCTTGCTCCAATTTTCTGGAAGTTCTGGAACGTGCGGCAACGGAAAAACCGTCATTGGACCTGTTTGCTATGATATTAGCGGAAATCTGGCAGCGCCGAAACAGAGCTCGTGTGGGAGAGCCTACTGTATCGGTTTGCCAGGTTGCTTTTAAGGCCACTTATGCGCTTCAAGAATTCCAGCAGCTCCGCCCCATTCATGCTGTGATACCAAGAACAGCCCGTGCAGTAAAATGGAGGCCTCCCTCTGCGCCATGTGTGAAGGCGAACTTCGACGGTGCTATCTTCTCCCAAGATGGACTAGCTGGCGCCGGCGTGATAATCCGAAATGAGCAAGGATTGGTTATGGCTGCTTTATCACAACAAATTCCATCACCTGCTTCGGTGGAGATGGTGGAGGTGTTAGCGGCTCGTCGGGCTCTGGTTTTTGCTAAGGAACTTGGGTTTGACAAGATGATCTTGGAGGGTGACTCTGAGATAGTTATCAAGGCTATTCTTGGTGACAATATGGACTGCTCTTATATGGGTCATGTACTGCAGGATATTAAGTTCTTGTTTTCTAGTTTTTCTTTTATTTCAGTCAAGCATATTCATAGGGAAGGGAATTGTGTTGCCCACAAACTTGCTAGACGGGCTATTAGAGATCCTTTTCTTGTCTGGATGGAGGCTGTTCCTCCAGATATTTTTGATGTTTATCAACTTGATCTTTTGAGGATGCATTAATAAATTATTAACCCAAGGGGGTTGTTTCTCAAAAAAAAAAAGATGAGCCATTTCACAACTAAAAAACTTGTTGGCAAGGGTGGCTATTTGTGTTTGCGTGTCAGGTTTATGTCATGTTGACTCATAAGTATTCAATTATGTTGGTTGACACTAACCTGACTCATTTAATAAACGGGCTAAGATTCCTAAACCCTAACACAACATGCTTATTAAACAATTCAATCGTGTAGACTCATTTATCAGATTTTATCAAGTGAAAAAAATACAAATTTTAGTTTTAATCTAATTCATATGGATTTTGCCACTCCTACTTGTTGGGTTACTCTTAATCAACCCAAACTAAAGGAAAACTAGCCCAACATTTTAAAAATTGGCCAAAAACAAAGGAAAAAATAGCTTTGGATGGGTCAATCCAACTCAAAAATTTGAAAAATGTCCCAATTTGAAACTGATCAAACCACACACTGATACATCGCATTGAACAGCATAGCATCACACATGTGACCGCAAAATTGAGATGCAATGCAATGATAGTTTTGGCCAAACCAATTGTGAAAACCTTATTATTATTATTATTATTATTATTATTATTGATGATCAACAACAAGTGTTCTTTGTCCATAATGGGCGTCCAATATCAAAAACGTCCAAAATAGCCTTTAGAAAGGTAAAAGAAGAAGTATGCATCACAAACATACAATAAAGACTTACAAGCGGGCCACCAGTCGTCCAACTAGGATCTAGTCGTCTACAGAGAACGTGGTCATCCATACCATGTTAGAGTATGGACGACCAATAAACATTTAGAAATTTTCTGAGTATTTTCTACAATCTCAAATGGTTAGACCACTAACCCTCACCTCGGAACGTGGGGTGAATTCCCCGAAATTCACTCCACTCTTCCCATTAAGTCCACATATCTCCCACGATGCTAATGGCACCTAACAAGTAGACCTACTCCAAACTTTCTATAAAAGGAACCAAGCCTCATTCAATGAATATATGTTTTAACTATTCATCCACTCAATACACTGGTGTTCTAGAGAGAAAACTGACTTAACCGTTGGAGGGTCCTTGGCTAGTTCATCTCGATCACCCTTGACAGTTTCTTTCTTCCTCATCAGGTCATTCAACCGACGTTGTAGCCCGGAATACTCAGCCTACTGATTATCATGCATCATCAATTATTATTATAAATAGGTTGTGGAGAGATTTTCCATTACAAGTCTTTTGGACCTTGATGAGCTTTTCCTTTTTATTTTAATTAATTAGTTATTTTTTACTAACCATTGTTAAACTTTGGTAAAGAGAATCTCTTACAAATTTAGTATATTCATATCTCAAAAGTGTGGAGCATTTTTAATTTTCAAATTTGGGATAGTGTGTCATTTTTCTAAACAGCAAGTGAAGGGGGTGCAAATTATTTTGAGTAGGTTGTTTTGTTTGTCAAAATTAACAAGGACCTCACTCTAGTATCCCAAATTTCTAACTTTGACCTATATTAAAAACTTTAATAAAAGAAAAAACAAATTGCTCCAATTTACTATGTGGCAATTAAAAAAAGAACAATTCATGTGTAATTTTAGTTATATGACTATTTTAATGAGTCATGTAACTTGTTTAAATAATACACATGATTTTTTTTTTATTTTTTTTATTTTTATTTTTTATGAATTCTCACACAATGCATTATTTAAACAAGTCACATGACTCATTAAAAAGTTAATAAATTAGTAAAATCATTTTATATTCTAAAAATATTTTTTAACAACAGTTTTTCGAAATAACATTACATTATAAGGCACTGGCGGAATCAAAAATTTATCTTTGGGGGGGGGGGGGGGGGGGAATTAGAATGTGATGATTAACTCATTTATGTACTATATGTAATTTCATATATAGCAATGTAAAAAATCATAAAGGGTTGGTCTAGCGATTCTCAAGACCTCATAAAATCTATGAGGTACTAAATTCAAAATTTTAACCCACATCATGAGGTCTGAAAGATTTTTTCTCTGTAATTATTTGATGAGTGTGGAATGGGGAGATTACACATACTTGGAGGAATAGTAATATTCTCAAATAGCTTCACGTCAACAAAATAAAATAAAAATACTAAAGTAAAAAAATTATAAACATTTTCAATATGAATATATAGTATTTTATGAACTAATAGACGTATTACAAAAAGTGTCAATCAAGCCTAATAGATATTTGTCAAATCATAGCGTAAAAGATAAATGTGGATTTATTTGAATTTTTGGCTATTAAGAAATAACTAGGTCATTTTATTTTATTTTAACATTTTAATTGATTGAAAAGTTAAAAGTTGGAACAAAATTGTGAGTTATAAACCATTGTAAAAGAAAGTTTGACGATACAATTTAGGAGAACATGAATTTTAAACCCAAAAAATTATCTTTACACACATATAAATCAGTTTTGAAGGAGTCACCATATCTATATGTTGAAAATTTTTTGTTCAAATATACCTATATTATTTTCAAAGTATTCATGGGCTTTGAAGGTGCCATGGCCTCCCCTCCCCCTTAGTAGCTAGCTCCACCGCCGTTATGAGATGATTAAAAAATTCATATATGTAAGTCAAGCAGCATCTCCAAAAATGTTCTTGTAGGCATATGCATGACTAGTGGTAGAGCTATAATATTAGCGGATTTGGTTTATCTCAAGTATTTTTTAACTGGTATCTCATTTTGTTTTAATAAGAAACTGTCACATTATTTACTAACTAAATAAAATACGAAGATTAAGGCCTTGTTTGGGAGAAAGAAATGGAATGGAATGGAAAGAAATGAAAAGAATAATTTTAGAATATTCTTCTCCTCCCTTCTTCCTTTCCCTTCCCTTCCCTTGTTTGGGAGTTTTAATGGAGGGAATGGAGAGCTCATTCCCTTATTGGGGAGTTTAAGTGGGAGGAAATGAAATGAGTAGGAGGGAATACTCATTCCTCTCTATTCCCTTAAAATCTCAAATTATCATTCCCTCCGAAATTGAGAGGAATTGGAGGGAATGAAATTAGATTTAATGATTTTTTTACTAAAACTCTCAAAATACCCCTATATATTCCCTTCACGTTGATCCCAAATAAGATTACTTACATTTCATTCATTTTCATTATTTTATTTTAAAACATCCAATCAATGTTACTTAATTCCATTTCATTCCATTCTTTTCCATTCATTTCCCTTACTTAAATACATTTCATTCCATTCAATTTCTTTCTATTCCCTTATGATTATTCCATTCCATTCCCTTATGAACTCCCAAATGGAGCCTAAAACCCACTATCACTTGCTATTGTGTATTTAAAACAAATGAACGCATCTAGTTAAAAAAGTACTGGAGATAAGCCAAACCTAATATTAACTAAAGCGGGAACATAGTTAAAAGAAAGGGGTAATTACACGTTATCACTATAAACTATACCTCAAATTACACTTTACACCTTTAATTTTCGGAATGCATAGTTAGCACCATAAACTATAACATGTGTTACACTTTGCACCTTATTGTAAATTTTGCTGTCATCTTAAATGAAAAAGCTAAGTTTATGGTGTAAAGTGTAATAAAAAGTATAGTTTAGGGTTATAAAATGTAATTTCCTCAAAAATAAAAGATAGAGCAAAATTAATTCTTAAATTAATCAATATTAAGAATAATGCTAAAAATACAAATTATTTTACAATTTTTTTTACAAATTGCCGATGTGGTGAGTGATTATTTGTAAATGAAAAAGTGAAATTAATAGTGGGTATATATGAAAATCAATAAGAGGTTGGTCACATCAACATTTTGTAAAAATATTGTAAAATAGTTTGTGCCTGTATCATTACTCCAATATTAATAATAAAGTAAATAAGTAATTAATATCATGCACAATATAATATAAATATATATGATAAATTATTTTTTGAAGTATAAATATACTGGTATAATTAAAAAAAAAAAAAAAAAAGCCAATGACATCTTCAACCTTGTAGTGGCTTAGTGTTTGGGGTTTGATCGCTAGTAAGCTAAGGAAAATAAGCTTAAACAAAGTGAAGTTAAATTTTCCCTAACTTATTATTATTATTATTATTATTATTTTTAAGAAACAAACACACATACAAAAGGAAGAGGGAAAAATGTTTTAACACAAAAACACATCACAATTCCACTCAAAAGTCATGATAACTTTTAAGGAAGGGTGTGGCAAGTTATACTACATACAATATACATTCTTAAGTAATGTGAGACAATTATCTTTTTTTTTTTAGAAACAAACACACACACACACACAAGGAATATGGAAAGAGGTTCTAACAAAAAGGCATACCATAATTCTATTCAAAAGCCATAGTAACTTTTAAGAGAGGGTGTGACAAGTTATATTACACACAACACACTCTCTTAAGCAATGTAGGACAATTAGCCATTCTTTTTTTCTTACAAATAAAACTTTTCTTTAGCTAGACTGATAGAGGGTATTAAATCTTTACTTTAAAAATAAGCCAAATACACCACAAATATAATCATAATTTATATATAAAAATTTTAACAATCTAATTTGATTACTCAAAAGTAAATTAAGAAAATAATCAATGTTATATGTGCATTGATTGGTTTTTTTTTTTTTAATAATTTTTTTATAAAAAAAATATTATATAACATCTAATATTTCTTTCTCTTTCAATTATTCAAAATTTGAGTTTATAAACAAACACCTTAAAAGGCATGAACAAACCTAGTTAAAAGTGGCTTGATTTAAGAATACTTTCCATTATTTTTGGAGTTTTAAACGTGGACTTACAGAATTAGAAAGATTATAGGGAAAAGTGGTGGATCTGGATTCTGGTGGCCGGTGGGTTTGGTTCGCTAAAGGGAAGTAAAATGGAGTCAATTAGAGGAAAAGTGGGGGTCATGCAGTAATGGAGTCAATTAGAGGAAAAGTGGGGGTCATGCAGTAATGTAAGGAGCCTATATGAGGAAATCTCGGCGAGGTAGCTCTGTCATTGAGCATGACACTGATTTTTTTATTTTATTTTATTTTTTTTCCTTTCCCTAGAACAATATTGGTGTTGAATTGAATGAATTAATTAAGAACAGCAAGTTCAAAATCGAAAACTTATAGTGGCTCCAGTTATCTATGGCATGATATTTACTATTTATGAATATAGTACGTATTCACTTGCTAGCAAAATATGCTTTAAATATCGATGATTTATCTATTTGGATTGAAAAGAGTTTTTATTTTTTAGAACAGATTATTTTTCATAATATAATTTATGCTTTTTGTTTTGAATGAAATTCAGTATTCCCATTAAAAAAAAAATCAAAACTTACAAAGCAAGAGAATTGGTTTGTGAAGTTTGGGATTCTTTGGAGTTTATACAATGAAATTTTAGAATTTTGATTTTACTCTCATAAGTTATATTTCGTTTACATCAGCAGTTATTCCATTCATATTTTTGTTAAGTGTTACATAAATTTGTCACGCGTGTTTAGTTCGTCTAATGAAATAATATCATGTTATTTTATTGAATTAACTAAACATGTGATCTGATTTAAATTAAATTTATATGAGCCCAGAATGCAACCTAATATGTCACTTTGGAGCTTGGTCAAACTAGTAACTCCAGAATGATAATGTAGTAGCTCGGTCATTTGCAACAATGAGCACACTTGGCTAGTCTAGGCATGCCTTGGAAGGAAAGTTACATGAGTAGATGACTCCTCAAGTTCTAAATAAGAGAGTATAGACATTAATGGACAAAGGAAGATATGAACAAACATTTAACCCCCCAAAAAATAAAAATGTTTTAAATAAGATTTTTGTGAGAACTATGCGAAAACCTTTTTTTTTTTTTTTTTAATAGGAACTATGCGAAAACTTAGACATTAGAGAGTCCTCCACCGACAACCTCTCGATGGCACAACTAGTGCTTTTTATTTTCTGAAAGGTGTTCATGGATCGAGATCTCCCTTCTCATCAATTGCATCATAAAACAATAAAAAATTCATAGAAAAAAAATTAAAATCCCAGCATAATAAACACAAAAATTGATTTTTTTTTTTTTTTTTACCATTAAATTTTGTAGCATAAATGATCCCATTAAAGCTCCTAATTTTTTTTAGATAGATTTAGCAATAGTTTTTTGAGTTGTAAATTTTGTTGGATTAGTAGAGACTGTAATGGTGCAGTCTATGCTTCAGCTAAGTTGGCTGGTAGTCTTAAAAGGTATTTTTTCTTATAATAAGTCCAACCTCCCTCCTGTTAGTGCTAATAATTGTAGAGCTGATTGTTTTTTTTTTTTGTTTTTTTTTTCCTTTAAAGAAAGTCCAAATTATTAAAAAAAAAATTTTTTGACCAGTGGGGTTGCAAAGATTTATTAATATTATTATTTAAAAAGAAAAAAACTCATTTGGCATGTCAGGAGACATCAGTGGAAACAAAGAATTACCCCACTCAATAAAATTACTGCTATTTTCATTATATATATATATATATATATATATATATATATATAGAAAAATGGTGGCTCACGAGTCACTACGCAGCAGCCCCCGCTGAATGAATGAAGTCATGAACCTTTTTTTCTCTCACGTGTTCGCAATACCAAACGTGAAACTTCAAAAGGTGAAAAATGGTTGCAGTGATCAGACGACTGTGCAATTGATTCAGCTTTTGTAATTTGTAATTTGAATTGATATCTATCATAGAAATAGACGTGTCCTCATCTTTTAATGTAATTTGGCGCCTCTAAACAAAAGATTAGCTTCCCCACAGAGTAGTGCAACTGTTTTTTTGCTGAAATATAGTAGTGCAACAGTTAAATCAATCAGAAAAGGGGCTTTCTTATTGATAAATCAAATTAACTTTGCAAAATTAAGCTTCCCCATATAGTACTGCAACTGTTAAATCAATCAGAAAGCGACTTTCTTATTGATAAATCAAATTAACTTTGCAAAATTAGAACATTTGCATTGGAGATGCCAAAAAAAAAAAAAAAAAAATCAGTTTTATATTTTCAAATACTATTTTATCTATTTTACTAATTTATTTTATAATCCATCATATGTCTCAGTTTTTATTTTTACGTACAATTTAATAAATTGATACAAACTACTTAATAAAATAATAAAAAATACAACTTTTTCTCTTTCCTTGTATTCTCATTTTTCTTTTCCCCCTCTCTTTATCTAATAAAATAATATTTTTTTACAACTTGTGAACAGTTGGTTCTCAAATAGGCCGTAAAAAAAATACATCCCCACACTCGAATTTGGGGTTTTATTTTCTCTTGTTAGTTGCTAAAATAACAATTTGAAAGGTTTTTACACTCTTAATACTAGTACTCTAAATGTTAAATCATTGCTTGAAGATAGTCATATACAGATATGAGAATGACAAGCTCTTAATCGTTAATTCCTCTGCAAGCTCAAGTTATAACTATGGGAACATAAAATGCAAATGATATATTAAATAAAAAGAATTAAACAGTGCAAAGACTTAGTGTACATGGTTATTTTGGTTTGATAATATAAACTATAACGGTTAGGAAAAAATTTAGCTACAAAATTGATTGTAGCAAAAAACTACAATCTTACTCGATAAAATAAAAAATTACTACATATTTTGAAAATCTAACCGTTGAATTGCATGTTCTTTACACTCTTAATACATATGTTAAATTTTATGTCAATCATATATTATTTACTATATGATCTATAAGCTTATATTTTATGCATAATTTTAAACTACAAAAACTTGCAATTTAAAAATTTTATTGATGACATAGCTACTGATCTTTAATATTTTAGAAATTTTGCAAGTATGAAGGATGTGGAGGGGTGAGCTCCCTTAAAAGGTACTGTTCGCTTTGGGTGAAGACCTTCATGGTTTTGTCACACATCGGGGAACTACACCTCCCACCCCTGACATATAAGCGTTGAGCTTACGAAGGGGTGTACTAATCATGTGAGACTCCCTCCACAGAGGATATAAGAAGAAGATTCATATCCAATTGTGAATTTATCAAAATTCACCTCAAATAAAAAGATATTAAATAAGGTTGTAGCTTAAAGTTACAACTAATTTTGTAAAAAAACTTTGTCCTAATTGTAATAAAGTTAGAAATAATTTATAAATCTTATCATTTGGAAAATAAAAAAAAAGGGAAAAGCTACTATACCAGAAAGCTAACAACTTAATAGTAGTCAGAAAGGAATATCTAGCTAGCTAATCAGTCTCTAATCACGTAAACATGAAGAAATCCTGTCATTATCAACAGTGCAAAGACCACAATAATACTGCAATCATGCAAGACTTTTTTGATAATAAGGCCAGACAAAGAAGGCAATAGGCTCCATCATTGACAAGAAGGGGAAAAGAAAAATTGAAACAAAAAGGGTGTAAAAAGCGATTGGCGACTATGAATACTGTAGGATCTAATCACTAATCACTTGATCTAATCACTAATCACTAATCACTAATCACTTCAGATTTCTACACCCATGTTATATCGTATTTAATGCATAATTGCATAGATTATAGGTTAAAGTAGCTAGGCTGCTAATAAATGAAATGAGGAGTCCAAAAAAAATGAAATGAGAATAAAGTCACATGATATATATGAAGTGCTGGTGTTGATATGCTATGAAGTGTTTGATGCAACTTCTATTCATGTTAGATTTATGCAATCACGAAATCACCTTTAGGTCTAATGGTATATTCCAAGATGTCCAAAGTCTGAGAAAGAATCTCCTTTTCCACTTAAAAAAGAAAACAAATCACACAGGAAATGGTTTAGCGTAAGGAAAAGGTTTGCAGCCCAAACATGTTGAAGCAGCTTCTTCGAAAAGCCCAAGAAGCTTGGATTTTTTATTTTTGGGCTGAGTCCAATCAACTTGCAATTGGAAACGTGTAAAGCATGCAATATTGCCAAAACTAGGCCAACCAAAATGCATCATTGACCCAAATGGGATGCCGGAAAGGCCCACCCAAAAGTGAATAAAAAAATATCCACAATAACAACGTGCAGATTTGTTAAAGATTCAAATAACTGATATTGTAATAAAGAGCTATCATTAAGAGAGCGGACATTAAAGGATGAAATTCTTTCTCCAAAAAAAAAAAAAAAAATACTGATACTGTGATACACATACTAGCATGTCCAAATAAGTGCCGATTCTGTTATACTTTGGAATAGAGCTAAGTTGACAGTCTTCTTCACTTATTTGGGCTGTCTACAGAGCGTTGCACGCTTGCACTCTCTTCCACCATGACATATATCTGGGCCTTAGAATCGTAATAGTCAAGGACTTGCTCGCTCTCACTAGTAGTATTAAGTAGTGACCAGTGTGATTTTAACGATTTGTCCTAGAATTTGTATTAGCGTCTCTCATTGTGCCTCATGATAACACGTTGACTAGGAGGCAAAATCTTGTTCAAGGTTGATGGGAACCAGAAATTGTACAACAATATAATGTGGGTCAAGGGTTGTGTTGTGTTATGAAGGTTAGCCTCTACCAAGCTGACTTTGTTGGTTCTTATGAAAATCCTAGTAAAAAAGAATTTTTATTTTAAAAAAAATACAGAAAAATAGTTTTTAACAAAGAAAAAAAGAGAAAGGGATTTTCTTTTTTTAAAAACATTTTAAGTGGGGAGAAATAATTCAAAACCTAGACATTTTTATTGAAAATGCAAAGAAATACTATTTAGCTTACACAAGTCTTTAACGAAAATAGTTTTTATCAATGGTTACTTGCAATAAATATGGTCTTATCAGTTATCACACATTTTTCCATGGAACAAGTAGAATGAAAGAAGTGATCAGGTTACAAAAAATTTATAAAGGTAATTTGATAGTTGGGGAGGACAAATTTAATCCTGGATATTTTTATTAAAAATACCAACGAATATGCATTGGAGTACAAGGGTTTTCTATGTTAATGTACAGATAGAGCATTTATCAAATGTGTTTGGGTTTTATTTACATACCAAACATATTTTGTGAGCAATTGTACTCTCTATATATAAAAGGATAGGACTATTACAATCCAGTCTAAAAGACTAATAATACAATAAATACAACGGTAATAATCTAATGCGCTTAAGCCCACACTTGGACTTAGGCTAATAAAACTGTCACATACCCCCTTTCCTCCCTTAAATTTATGATTGATTACAAGAAGCCAACTTGAGTTTGGTTACTACTTACTAGATTATGGATGTGGCGTGGTGAAAGTGAAAGTGAAACAGACTTGGCTAATAAACTGTCACATCCCCCAATATCCTCCCTCAAATTCTTGATTGATTATTACAAGAAGCCAACTTGAGTTTGGGTACTAGATTATGGACGTGGCATGGTGAAGGAGACTTGGTGAATACGTCGGCAAGCTGATCCTAAGAGGAGGTCGAATGAGTTATTGAGTGCCTTGAAGAAGACGGTTGTTTCTCATCATGAAACACATCTTTATGGACACATAATTGAACAACATTCCTACTATAACGTAACAATGCACGAAACTAGCAGTAGGAAGTGAAATAATCATGTATTGCAGTATCCATTGCAACCATAGAAGCTTGTATGTGGCATTAGCTAAGCCTAAGGGTGATACTTAGGGCCTGTTTGGGTAAGGATTTTTCATCACTCAATTTCCGTCACTCAATTTCCATCACTCATCACTCATCACTCATAACTCATCACTCATCACTCATTTTTTCATACTCATTTGGCAACATCACTTTCATTTTCATCACTCAATTTTTTCACACTATTCATGGGTCCCACACTTGTCAGCCAGTACAGTTTTTTTTTTTTTTTTTTTAGCACCCAACTCACCGAAGCTAATATATATATATATTATATATATATATAAACCAAACCGAACAACCAACCCAGGAGAAAAAGAAAAGAAAAAAAAAAAAGAACAACGCCAACCCAGAAAAAAAAAAAAAAAACAAACAAAACACAATGCCAACCAAAACCGAACAGCCAACCCAGGAAAAGGAAAAAGAAAAGAAAAAAAGAACAATGCCAACCAGAAAAAAAAAAAAAAAAGAAAAAAAAAAAAGTCAAAAGGTAGTCAAAAGTTACGGCTGTGGGTCCCTTATGTGTGTTTATTTACGGAAATGCCATTGAGTTATGAGTTATGGAAACAGAGTTATCGTTTGGCCAAACAACCTTTTTACTATGGGTCCCACCATTTTTGAGTTATGAGTTATGGAAACAGAGAATTGAGTTATCAAAAAACTCAATCCAAACAGCCCCTTAGCCTCATTACTAGAACGAGCAACTACCATTCATTTCTTACTCTGCCAAGAGGCCCAAGAGAGAAGAAGATTGCCAAGTAGGAAACAAAAGGATGCTGATCAAATTGCCAGTGATCAACTTGTTGGGTCCCAAATAATATTATCAACAATATTAGCAATTCAAAATAACAATCATACATAAGAACACAAAATTAATTATGAGGAAAACCCTTTATTTTTGAAGGGAAAAACTACGGGACAAACTCCGAATAATTTCACTATTATCAACTCAATTATAATAATTTTTATAAATGTCTCACAGTTAAAGAAAAATCTCTCTTATTTTTCTTAACTCTTATACAAACTAATTATCTCTCTCAAAGGCGGCAACACTTTACTCTCTCATTTTTATTTTCTTCTCTACACACAACTCTCTCTTGGTTGTCTTCTTTTTCTCTAAGTGGCTCCCTTTTGGCTGCTCTCTCTTTTCTCTTTTGCAACAATCCTTGTTGCTGCTCTCTCTTCAATATGCGGCACACTTCTTGTTGCTGCTCTCACCTTCCTCTTGCATTTCTCACAAGCAAAAATTCTTTTTTTCTCTCTTGGTTTCATGTTCTATTTTCCCTCTTCCCATAGGGAGGACTCTTGGGCCAAAATCATCAAATTCTTTGTAACATTGTCAATTTGTAAGACTCTTTTCCTATTTCCTATTGGAATAGGAATATAGTACTTTTTTAACAAGGAATAGACTTTCCTTGCACACCCAGAAATAGTCTTTCCTTCCACAACAAGGAAACCCAAATTAATTTTTCCTTCTTCAACTAGGAAACTTAATTGACTTTCCAAGTCACAATTGGAATTTGAGGCAATTTCCCAACAATCTCCACCTTGACTTAAATTCTATCAATTGTCCTCAACTATCTTCTTTCCTCTTGGGATAGCTCCACCTTAATCAAGTAATCCTCTTTTCCTCTTGGAATAGCTCCACCTTAATCAAAGCAATCCCTTCTCTTCCATCTTAATTCACACAAAGAGTCATCCACTAAATCAACCAAGCTCTGATACTATTGTGGTCTTTTCCTTTACAACATTGTGTGCAACTGATCTTGATATAGTTAATCGAATAACTCCCAATACCTGTCTATCAAGAAGATTCCATTCTTCATCTTTCATAATATCAGGTTTTCTCCCCAAAAGAGGCAGATACAACTTCTTCCCATAGAGATAATCTTCAATTTGTATCCTCCAATACTCAACAGGGCTGGCCTTAGGCTTAGGCCATTTAGGCCATGGCCTAAGGCCCCCTAACATAGAAGCCCCCTGGGGCGGGTAAGGGTTTTTTTTTTTTGGTAATTAAGGAAAAAATAAAAAATGTGAGTTACGTGTACTTTTTTTTCCCCACTCTTAAGAAACCCTAAAATATTAGAGTTATGCTAGTATATTACTAGTTTGATTACATAGGTCCTATAAATTGATGTGTGAGTAATTCAATACTCAATTGATTCTGTTGTTGAAATGCCACTTCATTGTCACAGCAGTTTGTAAGCTTTTTGTAGTCAAATTTGTAATAAGTTTAGCATTTTTTTTTTTTACAAAAAAATTAATAGAAATACAACCCAATCACCATTAAGTGAATGAAATAATATAATAAATGAATGTTTGAATAACTTTTTTTTATTGGTGATATGTCAATTTCTAGAACCTATATAATAAGTAAGAATTAATAATAAATTGAAATAAAAATATATAATAAAAAAATAAACTAAGTATTATTTAAGTGAAATATAAAAAGGCCCCTTTAAAATTTTTGCCTTAGGCCTCAAACTATCTTGTGCCAACCTTGATACCCAAAGTTTGTTCCATCAAACTTCTCAATTCTTGAAGCATTGCCATCTTCTTCGGCCATCACTTCCACTCTAATATTAACTTTGATACCACTTGTTGGGTCCCAAATAATATTAGCAACAATATTAGCAATCCAAAATAACAATCACACACAAGAACACAAAATTTACGAGGAAAACCCTTTTTCTTTAAAGGGAAAAACTATGGGATAAATTCTGAATAATTTCACTATTATCAAATCAATTACAATAATTCTTATGTATGTCTCACTGTTAAAGAAAAATCTCTTTTATTTTCCTTTGCTCACACACACACACACAAATTATCTCTCTCAAAGACAGCAATACTTTACTCTCTCATTTTTATTTTCTTCTCCACACACAACTTTCTCTTGGTTATCTTCTTTTTCTCTAAGTGGCTTCCTCTTCCTCTTGGCTGCACTCTCTTTTCTCTTTTGCAGCAATCCTTATTGCTGCTCTCTCTTCAATATGCGACACACTTCTTGTTGCTGCTCTCACATTCCTCTTGCGTTTCTTCCAAGCAAAAATCCCTTTTTTCTCTCTTAGTTTCACGCTTTATTTTCTCTCTTCACATAGGGAGGACCCTCTTGGGCCAAAGCCATCAAATTTTTTGTAGCATTGTCTATTTATAAGACTCTTTTCCTATTCCGTCTTGAACTAGGAATACATTACATCTTTAACAAGGAATAGACTTTCCTTTCATACCAAGAAATAGTCTTTCCTTCCACAACAAGGAAACCCAAATTAATATTTCATTCTTCAACTAGGAAACCTAATTGACTTTCTAAGTCACAATTGGAATTTGAGGCAATTTCCCGACAATGAACATATCATCGGCATATAGAAGAATAATGATAGCACTTTCAGTTGGTGTGTCAAATAAAGAGGACAAAATAATGAGAATTGGTTGTATATCCAAGGATGCTGCTCCTAGTTAATGCTTGGCAAACCAAGCATGTGGATCTAGCTTAAGACCATAAAAAGCACATTGAAAACAACATACTTTGGACAGAGGATTGGAAGGTCGAGGAAGAGGTTGCATGTGGGAATGACAATTTTGCCCCTCCCCTCCTCTCTTCGTCTCACGTAGGTTTTTCCCTCCACACATAGGTGGTGAGGCAAGGTTGGGGTGAGATTTTAGCCCCTGCTGTGGGTTGGGGCAGGGAGGGGATGAAATAAATTTAGTTATAATTTCAAGTATATTTATATTAATGAAACAAATTTTATTAAAAAAAAATGTAATAGTTTTGAAGCAAATTTAATATAAAATAGTATTTTATGGGACAGGGTGGGGATGGGGCAAAAAAGTTTTCCTCGTCATACGGGGCGGGGCTGGGATGAGGCAGGACAAAGTTATGCGAGGTGGGGGTGAAGATTCCAACTCGCCCCTCCCCATTACCATCCCTAGTTGCATGTACGCCTTTTCAGTCATCGCACTATTAAAAATGAATTTTTTACATCCATTTAATAAAAATAAAAAAATACAAGAGAGGCAACAAATACAACAAGAGGGCAAACAAATGAAAGGTGAGCAACTAGTGAAAATATGTCTTCATAATCAATGCCATACTTTTGAGTAAAGTCCTTTAACATAAATCGAGCTTTATAGTGTTTAATTGAACTATCAAATTGAGTCTTGATCTCATAAATCTGCTTGCACCCAACTGCAAACTTTCCTAAAGGAAAGTAAAAAAGTCCATATGTAAACACCCTATGTCGTAACCCCTACAACTTAAGTTCTCATTCTCCAATGGCAACAACATAAGAGACCTAATGTAAGAGTCTAGCAAAATGTGACATGTAACCCAAATGATGTCCAAAAATAACCTAACCATGTGTATGTAAGGATTAAATCATGCTTACACTGTCACATCCCAAATTCATAAAATATGAATTTAGATGCATGATTAAATTATCACTCTAGATATCAATTAAAGTAACTATTTCAAAATATAATAAAACTACAAATAATAAAGTTCTTAAATAAACCATTACAATGGCTAAACATCTACAATTGCAAATAAAACCCAAATATCATAAAATCTAAAAAAAAAAAAAAAAAAGATAACTAAAATCATATAAATAATGCCATTCACTATTGAAATTGCCTAGGTACTCTAGAGTTATATTCTTGCACTTTTTCTTTTTTTGGTTAAAAGGATAATTATATTAACAAAACATTAGCCTGTTGGAACACGGGCATCAGTTACAAAAGGGTTGCTACTAGCAGTTACATGAGCATTGTCAAATCTTAAAGCCTTCATAACGGATAGGGGAGGGGTTACAAAGGAAACAAAACACTTTGCCTGAGCACATCCAATAGTTGCTCTATTGGCTTCCCTGTAGTAGTGATTGAGCTAGACCTGATTGAAAACTTGGAGAGTGTCCCTGCAATCATTGACCAAAAGTTAGGTTTGCCTATTAGAGTTGGATGAGGAAGAGAGGAGCTTAATAGCTTCAACAGAATTGGTAATAAGATTGTGGAGATGAAGATTCTTTGCCATGTGGATGCCATCTCGGAGTGCCCAAAACTCAGCCATAAGGGCAAAGGCAGAGGCAATGTGCCTAGTGAAGCCTTGAACCCATTGCCCCTCGGAGTCACGTATGACGCCCCCACCGCCGACTTTGTGATCAATAACAGATGCATCAGTGTTAAGTTTGAACCAACCTGTAGGGGGTTTGCTCCAAAAACCTCTGACCCGAGCTCTAGGCATATGAGAAGATGGATTGGAAGTAAGGAAATGGTACTCAAGAGCTTTGGCAATACAATCCTTCAGCAGGTGGGGGTCAGACTAATTGAATTGTAGGGCCATCTTATTTCTTTTGAGCCAAATGGACCAAATACCAAAAAGGAAGAGAAGGTGCCAAGGGACATAATGGTGCCGAGAAGCAAGTTTGGAGGTGTAGTTGGCGTGAAGCCAATCTGTAATAGGCAGACCAAACGTATGGATGAGGCCAGAAGGAGGGCTGAGTCGATTCCAAAAACTAACTGAGTGAGGGCATTCATGGAGCAAGTGGTTGATGGATTCCGAGCCAGAATTGCAAATAGGACATCTTTGATCAAGGTTTAACACCCTTGAACGCAAAACTTCCCTGACAGGAATGCTGTAGTATGGACATAGCCATATAAAAATAAGGAATTTTGGAGGCGCTTTTACCTTCCAAATCCAAGATAAATGAGAAGTAGGGTAGTTCAAGGCATTTAAGCCTTTTGTAGCAATGTAGGCTGACCAAAGTGTGAAGTTTCCATCATTGGAGAAAGCCCATGCTGTTCAGTCCCTATCCGAGGCTCCCATATTGATAGGAACATCGTGTAAGATGTTAAGGGTGTGGGCAGGGAGGTCAAAGGAAGGTTGAAAGTGCTAGTTGCCATTGTTATCTATCATGTGGTTGACTAGCTAATGCTCTTCACCCAAATTCAGAGGCCCGTGGGGGTGGGATCTTAAGGTGCCAATTGAGGACCATTTATCAAACCAAAATGATGTGTTGGTGCCAGAGGTAATGACCTTTCTTAGTCTAGCATCAAGGAGAGGCTTAGCTGCTTTACAGGCAGCCCAAGTGCGATAGCAGGTACCTTTGGATGACCAAGGGTTGCTGTTTGGGTTGTTGGTGAGGTATTTTGCTTCAGATAGGAGCCTCCAATTGAGCTTTGTGAGAAGGGTGAGGTTTCTGGGCCTTGATTCATGTAGATCGAGCCTACCATGCTCCTTAGGGAAAGTGACTGCATTCCAATTAACCAGATGTAACCTCCTTTCCTTGGGGGTGGAGCCCCACAAAAAGTTCCTATTAGCTCTATTGATCTTAGAGCAAACCTTAGCAGGAAGGAGAGCTCCTTGCATTACATAATTTGGTATGGGGTTTGATGAAGATTGAATAGGTACTCGTCTTCCTACAAGGGAAATGAGGCTTGCTTGCCAACCAGAGAGCTTTTGTTGAACTTTATGAATAATAAAATTAAAGTCTCTGGTGCCCTGGCCAGCAACCTTGAGGGGGAATCCAAGGTATTGATCAAACTTATTAGTTTCTAGGATGCCAAGAGAGTGGCCGACCAGCTCGCGGTTCTCTACAGAAGTGTTCTTGGTAAAGAGAATGCGAGACTTATCCTTGCTTACTTTCTGCCCAGATAAAGTGCAAAAGGCGGGTAAAGCTTCCTTAATGGCCTGAGCATTCTTATGAGTGGCCTGACCAAAGAGAATCAAGTCGTTTGTTAAGAATAAGTGAGAAAAGGAAGGGCCGAACATCGAAGCTTTGACAGGTTTCCAAGTATTGTCAGCAATTTTGTCCAGAATGAGTAGGCCAAGATATTCAAGACAAAGGATAAAGATATAGGGCAACAATGGATCCCCTTGGCAGATACCCTAAATGGGGGTGACTTCAAGTTTCCCACCATTGAAAAGAATAGAGACCGAGGTAGACGATATGCAAGCCATGATGATGTCAATTATATTTTTGGAAAAGTTGAAATGAACAAGGATTTCATGAATAAAGCTCCACTTGAGTTTGTCAAAGGCTTTCTTGAGATCAATCTTAAGTGCCATGGTCCCAGTCCTCCCTTTCTTTTTTTCCATAGTGTGAAGAATCTCTTGGGCAATGATCATGTTATCAAGGCCTTTCCTACCCGAAATAAAAGCTACCTGCAGCGGAGAGATGAGATGATGCATGTGAGGCCGAATTCTATTGATAATAATTTTTTAGTTGACCTTATAGATAGTGGTGCATAGACTTATGAGTCGAAAGTGACTTAGAGTTTCCGGACCCTCCCTCTTTGGAATGAGCACCACCAAAGTTTGTTTAAGGTAATTGGGAATGCGTTTGGAGTGAAAAACTATTAGTATCTCTTTAATGACAGATTGCCCCAAGACATTCCAAAATTGTTGGAAGAACCCAGCATGCAACCCGTCCATACCAAGGGCTTTGTAGGGCTTAAGAGAGAACATGGCGTTATGAATTTCTTGCTCCGAGAGATTGGCTAATAGTCTTAAGGAGTCCTCGGCAATGAGAGATATAGCCCAGTTTAATTCAAAGTCTGAAGGAGTCACTGAGGAGGTATGGTCTGTGAGGTAGAGCTTTTTGAAGCCATTTAGGATGATATCTATAACTTGATCCTTAGAGTCAACCCAGTTACCAAGATTGTCCTTAAGGCATCTTATCTTGTTGTGCTTCCTGCGGGTGATTGTTTTAATGTGATAGAAAGCAGTGTTTCATCTCCAAGAATTTGCTAGTCAATTTTAGACTTGAGGGCCCAAAATTCTTCTTCTTGGTTAAGGATGGCAGTGTATTCTAGAGATAACTCTTTTTCTAGGGAAATCAAGAAAGCTGAAGGTCTGAATGCCAATTCTTTTTGAAGGCCACCAATTCTAGCAAGAATTTTTCTTTTCTTATCGAATAAGTTCCCAAAGACCTCTTTATTCCAACTGGAAGCTAAAGTTTTGAAGAATGAAGTGGCATGGTTTAGGTTTAGAAAGAAATCCCAAACATCCTCAACAACTAGACAGAACCTCAGATGGTTGTGCCAAGTTTTTTCAAAGTGAAAGGGCCTATCTAGTCGAGAATGAGAGCTGCCTGAAAGCTTAAGGAGCAGGGGGTAATGATCCAAGCTGATCCTAGGAGGGTGGGTGACACTAGCCTTAGGGAAAAGAAGATTCTAAGCTGGGTTGGCCCAACATCGGTCCAATCATTGTTGAATTAAGTCAGAAACATCTCTGTGGTTTGTCCAGGTAAAAATAGGGCTAGAGAATCCCAAGTCAATCATATTACAGAAGTTCATACAATTACCATATGTTGAGGTACGCCTTAAGCTAACACAGTTGCCCCTTTTTTTTTTTTGAACTATTCAAGATGTCATTAAAATCCCCAACAATGGACCAGGGAAGATTATGAAGAAGAGAGATTGAGCAAAGATTATCCCAAAGGACTTGCCTTTCCTCAAACTGAGGACTACCACAGATAGATGAGAGGAGCCAGGGGGTGGGAGAGTAAGTACCTTTACAATAGCGTGGATTTCTTGTTCAGTGGTTGCAAGAACATCTAGGTCCACCATATAAGTATGCCAAAGGAGCCAAATCTCCCTAGCATAGCCAATGGGGTTGGTTGTATGGATACCATCATAAGGTAGAGTACAGATTATATCACCAACTTTAGAGTCGCTTATGCGGGTCTCAGTAACCACCATAATGCCAAGAGAGTGGAAATTAGTTAGGTCACGAATTGTACTATGAAAGGAGGGCTTCATTGCACCTCGAAAATTCCAAACTAGTATATTCATTTTGGGAGATAAGGAGTTGCAGAATGACCCACATTCTTGGGTGAATGCCCTCTTAGATGTCATCCAATTCCATCTGACCTGCTTCAGGTCCATCCTGTATATCGTTGGATCTCGTGCTAGAGTAATGGCATGCTCTAGGAGATTCATTTGGGTGTGATACGTGACTGTCTCGAGGGTGAAGCTCTCGGTTTCCATAAGAGTTTGGATGAGCTTGAGTTGGGGAAAAATGCCTTGAATAAGGACGCCTATTGTTTCCCCTGTCAAGAACATCCTTTGAAAAATTTCCACTGGTGCCGGTTTATTTTCTATGAGGTCCAGCGATGTTTTGGAGAGGCTAGATTGCAAGCGACTCCTTAAGGTGTGAGATGTCCTTTGTTCTGGAGGAGGGAGTAGCGGAGGTCGATCTAATGTGAATCTCCACCACAGGTTTGGTGTGTTGTGCCAAGCCGGGTGGGTTAGAGGAAGGCAACCGTCCCTCTTGCTTACCTCCATCAATGGGAATATGAAGCTCCATGAATTCATTAGAGCCTTGTTTTTCCACTCGTAGATCATTAACGGATCCCATCTAATATTGTTGATTGCAGTGTCGCTTAGCTCCACTGCCTTGTTGTCGATCCATATTGCCCACGACATGGTGAGATAAGGTAGAAAGGTGGGGTGGTGTCGTGACTTTAGAGGTGTTGAGGAATGGCAACCCAGCTGAGAAACAAAATGGAGCAGAAGATTGTGGAGGCTTCAATGGCTTAGAAATATCTAGTTTACTTGCATGGCTATTTTTGGGCTTGCTACTGGGCTCATAACTAGTTGTTCCTTTGGTGGCCACACTTTTTAAGAGAGTGGGCTGGTTTTTCCTTTGAGAAGCTAAGTGATTGGGCTTGGTAGGATAAGAGGCCTTAGAGTGAGGTGGCATGGGAGTTTGAGTGTTATTAGAGGGGATAAGGAGTTTATGTTTCCCTTTGCCTAGAGTTGAGTTGGGGTCAGTACTCGTGACTACATCAGATGGGACGTGAGGTGTGCCCTTGTCGTGTTTAACAGAAGAAGCCCAGGGTTGAAAGGGCAGCTGATGGGACACGCTTGGTGAGTGAGGCTATTTTTTTCCGCTCTGCTTTTTCCAAGAAACCAACAGCCATAGGCCAAATGACTCAGAAGGGTCAGAGTTCTTGGAAGGTGTATCATCGAGAGGTTCCTATTTCG